>NC_056742.1:224761932-225021932 GCF_019279795.1 Protopterus annectens
GTAGGATTCAGCAGTCGAACTTTCAGTTCCCATCTGCATGGGTGTCATGAAGTTTGTCACTTTTGACTTGAGTAGCATGAAGTTGGCTTTGGAGAAGTTTTTTACAGAGGTTTCCTTATGGGGGGGTGGGATGTGGATGTCAAGGGTGACTAGCTTATGGTCAGACCTGGCCAACGAGGGGGTGACCATAGGTGTGGAGCATCGATTTCCCATGTTGGTAATGACCAGGTCTAGGATATTGGAGTGCCTGGTGGGACTAAGGATTAGTTGATCCAGGTCGTTGGAATTTATGAATTCCATGAACCGTTGAGCAAAGGTGTTGGTACACGAGTAGTTTTCCCAGTTAATGGCAGGGTAGTTGAAATCACCCAGTATTAGGGTGTTTTGTTGTATCTTAATATTTCCAGTATGTTTACAAAGGTGTATTGAGAATCTTGGGGCATGGTTGGTGATCTGTAGCAAGCTACAATTTGGATTGCAGTCTTACCTAGTGTTAGTTGCACCTCGAGAATTTCAGATGCATTATGTTGGGCAACTAGCCTGGTGGTGTGAATATCCTTGGTGAATATGGACACTCCTCCACCTTTAGTGTTTTCATCCTGGTATGGTGGCCGAAAAGTGTGGTAAGAGTTGTAGCCTGGTATTGCAGGGGTGCTCTCTGAAACCTTGAACCAGGTATCAGTTACTGCACAGATATCGATGTTCTCCATTTTTAGGAGTGCCTCGAGAGAGACCTATTATAGAATACAATGCCCCTTTTGGCATGTACCTCACTAGGCACCTGCAACACATGGAAAGGCCCCAAAAATACCTTACCAAGAAGATTCTAGGCATTAAACACATGCCTTATACTGACAGACTTAAATAACGCCAGCAATACTCAGTCTTATATCGTCTCCTTAGTGGTGATCTCTGCTTAACCTACAAAGCCATGTCTGATCCAAAGCTGCTAGAAATGCTACATCTAAAACAAAACAAATCCTGCCATGCCACATGCTCCAGGGACCTCAATCTTGTTACCACATTAAATAGAACATGCTGGAGGGACAGGTTCCTTAGCCAGAGACTGCCCATGCTCTGGAACAGACTCCCATGCACGTCAAGCAGAGCTCCTCTCTTGCCCTCTTCAAAAGAAATCTTGACAAGTGGATGGGAAATAGAAAATTCACCCCAGGGATTACCTCTGCTGCCCTGCTAGATCGATGCAATGGGAATGAACATCTGTTGACCTGATACTAGGGATTCTTATTAGCTAGGCTTACATAGGCCCCAGAGCCATTAACCTAGTTCAAACCTATGAACCTATGAGCTATTTGATATACTTTGATTGAGGTCATCTGGCTAGTCAAGTGATGTAGAAATCTTTATTGGTGACTCTTTCTCAGTAAAAAGAGTGTGTGTGTGTGTGTGTGTGTGTGTGTGTGTGTGTGTGTGTGTGTGTGTGTGTGTGTGTGTGTGTGTGTGTGTGTGTGTGTGTGTGTGTGTGTGTGTGTGTGTCTGTGTGTGTTTGTGTGTGTGTGTGTGTGTGTGTGTGTGTGTGTGTGTGTGTGTGTGCGCATGTGTGTGCCCCCCGCACATTTGCACTCTTACAAATCCTTAAGACTGCTGTGTAGATATAGATGACAGGGTCAGAATAGGCTAATGGGTTTGATGTGGTTGAGGAAAGCAGCAATTATCTTACATTTTCGTGAGGATATTTTATTGGCTTGAAAAGTGGCAATTGGTAAGGTTTGTGCAATTCAAATTGATGAGAGGAGTGGACATTGAAACTGAGATTATTGGAGGCAACATGAAGAAGTTAGTGGCTGCCTTAATTATGTGGACATTTAGGTGATCTGAGTTTATGTTTTAAAGAATGAAATAGAGGTGGCATCATATATGATTTATTTATTTGCTTTTCTTGAATCGCACAATATAGACCAGAAAATGTCATACCACAAAACAGTAAATACAATAGATGTTGAATGATTACCTCGGCCAAGCCAATGACAAGGCTATGGCCAGATTGTCGGTGATATTTTTCTTCATAGTAGGTACCTTTATAGAGATGCTAAATTGCTAAGACATCTGTTGTGTATCAAGAAGAATAAATTGATTAGGTCAGTCCTTTAAATTTCATCAGGACAATACACCAGTCCTCTAATGACAAGCTAATGGACCAGCAGACGGGCATACTAAAACAAAATACATGCTAAGGAAAGTTACTGATGCCAATTGCCAAACATGAGAGAAGTTTTAACCCTAATAAACAGACAGCTGCTACAAGGTTCTATGAGATGCATCTTGCTTAAACCCATTTGAACTTCTGCATGACAGGCAACAAAGAAGACTGCTTGACCCTGCTAAAGAAATATGGAAAGAAGTGAAAATATCATTAACAAGTGTGCCAGAGCACTTTATTCATATGCTGGATTTAATTAAAGTTATTTATGCCCATAGTAAAAGAAGACATTCAGAAAGTCCAGGAAATTCAACACCAGGTTAGTAGTAAGGATCATCGTCAAGCTTAATTAGATAATCCTTTGTACTCCTTCTGCACATTGTTTCTAGTATTCTTTATTCATTTTTTAATATGTCACTGCATTGATAATACTATATTTTCATATAATAAAGTTCTGTTTGCTATTTTAACATATAGCATACTTTGTATTTTATTTGTGTAATTATTGTACACTGGAGCTGTTCTCCATGTGCCACTGCTGAAAAGGGGCTATCATGCCCAGTCTGACTTTCCAGGTGAACAAATGTGCAATAAAATAAAATAAATATCCAACTGAGAAACATCTCAGAGAATTTAACCAAGAAGATAAGGTATTACAGCTAATGCCACTCATGGAATGCAAATTTCTTTCTAATGGCAGGGGCCACTTGAGGTGATTGCAATGATAAATGCAGTGAACTCTAAGGCTATACACCCTTGAAAGAGGATGACAGAGTGAAAATCTGTCACATTAATGTACAAAAGCCATGGACTAAAGTAGACAATTTTTTCAGGTAGGTAATTCAAGTTCGTACTGGAGAGCCAGTATCTAAAGTACAACTAGAGGAATCCTTAGTACAACTACAAAGGCAGGAAATACAATAATTTATCTTAAGGCATAAAGGAATGGTTTTAGAAATTCCTTTGGAGAATTAAATTGATAGATCATAACAGCAACATCGCCTGGAATAAAAATTATTTAAGATTTTGAGAACCAGTCACAAAAATAGTGAGTGAAGTTAAAAAATGTTCAGGTTAGGCAAGATAAGTAATGCTCGTTCCTAACTGTAATGTAGTAACAGATTCCATAACAGCATCTCAAAGTTTAGCTATTCAATGCCCAGAATTTAAAAGTTGATAGAGAACCTAGAGAAGTCCAGGTACTTGACAATATTAGACTTGATGAATGGATATAGGCAGATGCCACCTACCTCTTCTGACAAAGATAGAACAGACTCTGTAACCCCAGGTGGACTAATTCAGAATAGCATTAACATTTGTCCTGCATGGAGCCTGAGACACATTTCACAGATAGTTAAACATTCAATTCCAACTCAAGATATGCTGCTGCTACCTGGATGGACATGGTCATAGTCCAGAAGGCACAGTTCTCATTTAAAAGTATAGGCAGTGATACAATCTATAAAACTTGAATGCTTGACTGTGAATGATAAGAAAAACAAATTGGGTGTTGTGAAAGCTGAATATTTTTTACAGGAAAAGTGGTGGTGTAATAAAAAGCAGAAGAAACAGAAGCCCTTAAAAAAAATGGTCTGCACTCTCCACTAAAAGGCAGGTGAAGGCTTTCCTTGAACTTGATGAGGATGATAGAAAGTGTGCCCCCTAACTGTAAAACTATCACCAGTCCTTTGACAGATCTCAGAATAGGATAAGCTCCTGTGCAGGAGCAATTGTATCTAGAGGTAGATAGAGCATTTAATGAATTAGAAATTATTCTATGCCATAAAACTGTGTTAGTGACTCCTAATTGTGTTAGAATTTACTCTGCATAATGACCTGTTTTAAGTAGATTTGGGGAGAGTACTATTCCAAGAAATGTAATGATGAACTCCATGTGTTCTATTAGCAGGAAATTGATCAATGCAAAAAGAAGATATTTTGACATTCAAAGAAGAGTGCCCAGCTTAAAGTATGTCTTGTATGTCTTTTTGTGTTCTTTTATGAGGCAGAGCCTTCATTTTAGGAAAAACTCATGCTTATTGATTAGTAGCCTAATGGCAGTACAATTTTGTGATAGTGAACACACCCTTTTCCATCGTTTTAATACACAATATCCCACACGCCTGGTCTAGCATGTCAAAATGCTGAGGAGTTGTAAAGGTACTAATCTTTTTTCTTGTGGGCAAAACCCCTGGTTTTGTGCTGAGTAGGTAAAGCATGTTGATTCTGGAAAATGCAAAAGAGTAGCAGTACTTTTTAACATTTATATTCATTTTAAACCACATTAAAAAAAACTTTAAATCAATTATTTACAATCTCATTTTTTGCACTTACTTAAAATTATTTACAAGTTACCAGCACAAAAAATGAATAAATAAACAAGCAATTGTTTCTTTCATTCTTTTATCTTTTATATTTACCAACTATTCCTATTATTTCTTTTAAAACCATAGTCTTATTTCAGCCAATATGTCATCCACTTCCTTTTTTTGGTATATGACAAATTCACACATTTTTTCATAGCATCCATATTGTCACAAACATAATTTATTCCATTTATCAAGATCACATTTCTTTATTTTATCATCCTTTTCATGTAATATATTCATATAAATCCTTACCATCTATATTCTTTTACAAACTTTTCCCCAAACTCTTTATTCTGTGTGCAATTAAAAATGTTTTTCTTTTTCTTCTAAACTACAGTCAACAAATTGTCTTTCCTCCATCACCTTATATTTCATATTGGCTTTCAGTAGTAATTTGTGTAATATGATTCACCACAGAAAGTCTCTGCTTCATAAAGATTTTTAAACTTTATTTTCTGTCTTTCATTGCCTTTTTTTTCATCTTCTTTTAACTCCTTCTATGGGTACAAAAAAATCTAAAATCATATTATACCATTCTTTAATTTTACACTCAAACTCACTTTTAACTTCCATAATTTCATTTTAATCTCATGTTCTTTTTACTCCATTCTGTCTTTTTTCTTTCCTGTTTTTTCTTCATGTAGAGTTTATATTTTTTACATAACATCTTACCTTTCATTTCTTTTTATCTTTCATGTAGCATTCTAATTACTCAGATAAATACATAGATGCTAAATATATCACTGGATGTTTTTTTTTTTTTTTTAATTTAAACCATCTTCCTCTTTTATATTGTAAATTATCATTCTTCTTACTAAATTCAGCCATCAGCTGCAAAAGAAGCTCAAAAATGTCCAATAACTATTTTTTCCATTTGAGTGGACAACATATATTTACCCTAAATGTGATTTTTTTCCTTATAGATTACTATTCAACATACTTCTTTATTGAAATGATAAATAAAAACTTCCAACAAGCTAATTTTTTATTAGTCCCAGTATCTTCTTCATTGACTTACTACCCTTCCATACTCAGCAAATTCCACCCCAAATTCTTTATTTTCTTTATTTTGAATTGCATTCAGTTTATCTTTTTATCTTGCCAAGTACCTTGCACTTCATTTTAACTGTGTTTTTTTTTAAGTTTTCAATCCTTATTACAACCTTCCTTATCCATCTCTTGTTTTTTTGGAACTAAGTCATCTGTATATGCCATATAATATAATTAGCAAATATAATATTTCCTTCCATCTCACATCTTACCTCCCTCTTTTCCTACATACATGCCTGTGCTATTGTATTATTGGGGTCTATATCACATAATCGAAGTTTAATAACTTTGAATACGGAATGTTTGAACCATTCTTTTCTAAGTTAAAAAACTTCGACTATGGATAAAAAACAAACAACAAAAAAAGAAAACAAAATAAACTGTTGTAAGCAGGGGAGTAATTCCCCCCTGCACCCTCCATGTGGGGGGCTGTGCCCCCCACACCCCTGCTACTTAAATATACCAACTCCGAGATCACACCACATTGAACAAAATGGAAACCTCCCCTTACGGAGATTTCCATTGAAACGCTCGAACTTCTGCACATTCAAACTTATGGTCTCAACCATATGAGGTTCGAATTTGCAGAAGTTTGACTATCTGATAGGAACCTGTATTATTGTACTAATATAAAAAAGTACATAGCCACCCTGTTTTACTTCCCTCTTAATACTTTTTTTCATCCATCTATTTAGCCTAACTTGTTTCCAGGAAATTTCATAACATTTCTTTATTACATTAATAACTTTTTCCTAAGCTATGTGCCTGTAAAATTTGCCATATTATTTCATGGATCACTTTATCAAAGGCTTTAGCTACATCACACGGTATCAGTCATACTTCTTTATATTCTTTCAGTATTATCTCTACTACTTCTTTCACTATAATCAACATTCATCTTTCACTTCTCTTTTTTTATACCATAAATCCCTTCTCATACTACAGTATCCAATACTATCTACATCCCTTTTGTATTTTCATAAATATTTTACAGTCAATATTCTAGTGATATAGGCTCCCATTTTTATATAATTTCTTTCATCCTTCTCCATATAAATGTTATCACTTATCACATTTTTTCCATTTTACCCTCCATTATACATTCATGTAGTATTAAAAATAAAAAAAAAATTAAAATTTCCCTTTGATCTTTAATCATTTCCTTATAATACTCATAACGTATACTAGCCAATCCTGGAATTAATTCATTCTTACCTTTTTTATCACCTTCGCTATTTCTTCTATTGTTATATCATTTTAAAAAATTGCTTTTTCAGATATTTTTTCAATTTCTATTATTCTTGCCCATCCATTTCCTCTTTTTTGTAAATTTTCTCTACAAAATTTTGTACCACCTATATAATATATTCTTATTAGTTATGTATCCTTTGCCATATTAGATAGCATCCATACGTCCTTTTCTCAGTTTTATTTATTTCCTTAAATAAGGGGAAACCTACTCTTTTTTTCCTTACATAAAAATTATATTCCTATCTAATATAATTTTTACTCCTTTTCTATTATTTTTATACTCTTCCCCTTATTTTGTCACTTCATTGTTCTCTTTTTCATAATTATGTAAATGTCTTTCTTTTATCTTCTATCTTTTTTCACACTGTTAAATATAGTTTATACTTCTGCTTATATATTAGCCTTCAGGATTGCTATATATGCATAACCAATCCTTGACCAGGGAATTATCATGGGAGACTGTGTTTTCCTGCCAGGTAAAAGACTAGTGCAAGATAAGATGTGGGGAGAAATATCTTTTCTCAAACGTTTCTTTTCCTTTAAAATATCCAAGTAGTTGAGAAATCCTGTTTCATGACAACCCAGATACAAATATGTGGATACTTTAAACCACCTTGATCTTAGCAGTCAGCACAATTGATGAGATGGTCTCATCAACCACCTTGCTTAGGTGTTAGACAAGCAACCTTTTATATTAAGAAACATACTTCATAATACCTGTATAGTTTCAAGGCATCTATATATAAGAAAGATATTTGTCTCTGCCAGGGTAGTTTCTGGTATTACAATTCTGATCTAAAGCTGCTGCTGATTGTATCAGTCAGAGCAAGATGCTTTGTACATATTAATGTGCCTAAACTTTCCATGCATTATGAAGCACATTTCAATGGATGAATGACTGTATCTTTCTTCATACAATAGTTTGACCAGCAAATTTATTTTTGTACTATCTTCAAACTTCACATGCTCTTTGTAATTAATTAATAACGCTGCAGACTGTAGGGAGAGGTGAACTTGAAAGTACAAAAGCTGGACTCTTACTTCCCCTAGCATTAAAGTAAGGCTAGAGTCAATCCAAGGGGTACTAGAAACAATGATAGAGTTACAGAAGGGGAACCATTAATCCAGTCTCATTGGAGAACAGAAATCTTTCAGGTGCAGACATGCAGGATTTCCCTGAGAACTTACACAATACTTAGGGCATAAGTTGAGTATGGCAAGCAGACATTTTAATCTCTTAGTGCAAGAATTCTGGGCAAAGCCATAAATAATGGGTGTGGAGGCAGGGCACAAAATCTCAAAATGAGTGCCAGATTTTAAATGTTGCTCTTAGAAACTTAGAAAGTTGATAGACTCATTGGTTTTTGCATTAGCATGAGTTTTCTGAAGGAGGTGGTGTCTGAAACTCAGATGTTTGTCTTATTTTAGCAACTTTAGTCGTCGATAATTAGCCAATAAATCACAATTTTTATGAGGAACAAACCAAAATTATGAGACAAAAATGTGGACATTCCCCAAAATTCTGGACATTTGAAATGTAAAATGGCAGGTATTGCATGTATGCATCTCTGTGAAATGCTGGGAATATTACCGGAATGCTTTCTTTAATTCCTCAGTAAAAATTAAACAAACTGAAGAAGTTACACTAGGTTTGCACCCCTCTACTGCTGAGTTCTTGTTTAACAGGGAAGTAATCACTCACTCAAATTCAGACAGTGCAATGAAAGTTAAACTCAGTGATCTGCTTTGCAAGTCAGTGATAACAGCAATATTAACAAAAATCATAGTGGCAGTTTTAGTCCAGAGAAACACTGTATTTATTAAAAGAAAAATATGCAGTTATGTAGAATACAAGGCTTAGATAATTGGAAATACTCAGGTATAATATACTGCTTTGGTATAACCTGACCGTATTTAAATGTTAGCTGTCCCATTAATGAAAGATTTGTCATGAACAACATGTAATACTTTTCTGCACAAGTCAGGGCTGTCATTACTGGACATAAATATGAACACAAATTCTATACAAGAGGAAGATAAATGATTTATCAGAACAGAATTCTGTGGGTTCAAAACTCTTGCTGCAAAATAATTTGTTGTAGCTTTAAGTATTTCCTTTATTTGGGCTGAAACATAACATAAGGCAGATGATGTAGACATTTATTAGTGGAGCAGCTACTTAGAAATGCAACGTTATTAAAGCAGAATAAAATAACCAACATTTCGCATTTCTGATTTCTGAATACTTATTTCTGTTTCATTTAATAAAGAATTTCAGTGCACTGATAGTGCCTCTAGCATATTTTTCTTATTTATTCTCATTGTTACCACAGGTTTGTAAAAATGCCTCAGCAAATTTAATATGCTTAGCATCATGACACATCTGCCCTACAGATAAAAAACAAATTCACTACTAAGGAGGTCAGATAAGTGTAGCTTTACATACTTGAGTCATTCAGCTGTAATTTTGTATATTAATATGTACTGCTGTAAAATGCATATCTGGATTTAAAAGAACATGGGAATAGTTCTAATCTGAATAACAGATTATTTTTGAAAGGTTTTTTGTGAATAGTGGGTATATGACCATTATAAATATTGTAAGACGTATGTAAATATTTAGAGATTAGTAGGCTAATATGCGTAATGAGAATTGTAGGTATTTCAACGAGATTCTATGTTACTGCAAGACACTCAGTGGTGGACTAATAGATATGCCTTTAGTTTTTCAAAACTTTTATTCTTTCATCTACTCTATTTGCATATATCAATGTATATCTAAATCAATATCTAGAGTAGTCTGTTTCTGAGTATGTGTGCGTGTCTGCATATTATCTATCTGTCTATATATGATTGTATATGTTTTAAAATACTCTGATGGCTCAGATCAATTACACTGCATCAGTCTATGTAGAACTAAAATCATAACTTTTAATTTTTTATCATAGGAAATCTGGGCAAAGCCAACATAATGAGGGTACAAAGTTCTAAAATAAAGGATAAATGTTTAAACATTGCACTTAGAAACTTGATAAAATAGGTTTTGCAATAGCATGCCTTTTCTAAAGGATATCAAGTCTGAAACTTGGATGTTTGTCATAATTTATTAAGATCAGTCCTCAGTGAGTTGTCAGAAAAGCACACATTTTAAGAGGAATTGACAAAAAATATGAGAAAAAATCTCGACATTCTGCAACAATGTGGACTGTTGAGAGGAGTTTCTACAATACCTACAAACTTTGTATCCTTCAAATCTATCTGTGATGAGGTAATCTGCATGAAGAGTAGAAACAGTAAGCTAATGAAATCTACCACAATCATGTCATAGAAGGAAACAAAACAATACTTACAGCACAATGACACAAACTACATAGAGTGTATTTGAATGTGTTGATACTATGCCCCCACATCTCCTAGTTTCAATATATACTAACTCTATGATTAATACAACTACAACAAAAGCAAATACTCCCAGTGCTGTACTACAAGCATCAGCATGGATATCAGCTAACACACACACACATTTACTACAACAACAAAAAGCAAGCACTTAACAAACACATATGCTGCTATACTTGTATGTAAACTATACCCCTCAACTGTACTTAATTCCTCAGTATTTACCAGTTTTGAGGGCAAAATAATGGGCTGTCACAAATTTCTGCATGGCTCTTTTAATTCACAATTTTTTTGATTTTTTTTAAAAACTTTTATGTTCATTCTTTTAAACTACGGATAATGTCCTTCATCACACATCACCAGTGTATCCAGCAATGTCATCAATGTGCAGGGGTGACAGGCATGACAACATCAGCAGCTTTATGAGGCAGATTGACTATCAGAGACTCGGACAGTGCTGCTTTAGGTGGTGGATTTGAATAGAGTCCACTTAGTGTCCAGCCTGCCCACCTGTATCTGCAGGAATCAGGAGTATAGAAAATGTGCTTACTCCAGTGGCTCGACCTCCTCCTCCAGGTAAGTAAAAAAGAATAAAAAAAAACTGCAGCAAAGGAATTTGAAAATAATTCTGCTGCAGCTGCTGCACACTTCTGTTTGTTAAAAATAGTTAACTTAGCACTTGCAGCATGGCGCTTTCATTCATGTGATGTGAATGATGTGAAAATGATCGGATCAGTTAGGCAGTACTTAGTAAGCAGACACACTGCTCATTTCCACAGGAAGGTTTAATACTCAGAAAACCTCAAGATTAAGTGCTTTCATCCCTATTGTAAAGACTTCATCAGAATTCTGATTCTGATGAAGTCCTTAAAATAGGGACGAAAGCACTTAATCTTGCACTTTTCTGCAGGGTAATTGAGTGAATAACTGTTAGTGTTTAAACCTTCATATGGAATCAAGTGGCATATCTGCTTCATTTGTTTTTGGTTTTGGTCTTTTATGCTGTACCTATTCCTATTTTAAATGTTTTTAGTTAGTACTTAGTACAGTAGCTGGTATTAGCTGGCCTGGACAGTGGACTTTTACTGCTTTAAATAAAAATGATTCATTCTTGTAGCTCAAGCACGCATGAGTATCAGATCCTTAAACCAGGATGCAGGGGTATCTGGAAAAAATGTATGATCATCCATTATTCCACTTGTTGGATGATTTAGGGATCTTCTCTGATGACCTGTAGCAATAGTATTCCAGTGGGTACTGTTCAGGATATTGCATTTATTTTTCTGATTTTTTCCCACAGAACCTGTGTTTCAGTTATTGAATGTGTGTAGTCCTTAGTGCAAAGTACATCGCCCTTTATTCTTAGTTGTAACTTGCTGTTATTTTGCATTCCTGTCTAAAGTTTAACTATCTTCAAGAAGGTGATTCTGTTACAAATTCAGAAACCTCCAGATGCAGTAGAACTGTTGATCATTGTCTGATTTTGTTTTCATACAATAATGCATTGTGGCATTTAGTTGACTGCCAGAGAGATTGCTAAGCTATGTGTATTTTAATAATGGAACCCTGTTAGAATTAAAAGCATCTGTAAACATATACACTGTTTACCGCACTTACTTTCCTGTTTTAAAAGTTAGTGAAATAGACATATCATGCAGTATTGCATACAGTCAGCAGGATTTAAATCAATGTCGCTGTTAGTTTTGTCATGCCACTGCATTTTTCTTCCCTAAACCCTCAGCCAGTGCATTTCTTACTACAGTTAATTAACTGTAAATTGTACTGATAATTTGCTTATTTATATTGGTTCTTGCCATTTATTTCCACATCATAACTACGTTTACCACTAATAAGTATGCCTACCAGTAACTGCGAACAGGGCCATAATTAGTATCAGTTCCTTTGCATAAGAAGACATGGCTTATACAAAGTATAACTTATAAGCATGACAACAAAACATGGCAGTCACCACCATACATGTTTTTCATTTAGCAAAGCTACAGGTGCCTGAAATCTGCTCAGTACTATGCAGGCTGATCCAGTTAATTTTGTATGGTTAGCTATGTGGTATTTGCATGCAGAGATGCCTTTGCAAATGTTTATGTCCTTGCTGGTGTATAAGTGTATCATCTGACCTGTAAGCAATGACTGCATGATTTGCTGGTACATTGTCAGTGAGCTGGCTCATCTGTGGAAGGCCTATGTCTGATTTAATTAAATAGCAGAATTAAAGAAACAAAAAGATAAAAAAGAACCTGAAATGTAACAAGAGAGAAGAAGGCCTTATTGTGCCCCAGTAGGTAGATTGGTGACTGGCTGGTTATATTTTGTGTTTAATATTTTGTCTGTCCTTCAATTTGTGTTTGAATTCTGGCATCCCACAATTCCATTGGTGTGGGTGGGGTTACATAATTACATATGTAAATTTTATGTTGATCAGTGTACAGATTTGTGGCCAGTTGTACCTACTTTTCATGGGCCTTTGTTCAGATTTCAGATGTTTCCCAGGTTGAGAGGTATGATATAAACATACACGTATAAATGGGCCACAACAAGCAGTGTATTCTCATCCACAGAACTCTACTTCAACAGCAAGTGTTTTCAACTGCTAACTGTAACAAGAATGCATTGGACTAACATTTAAAACCATTCAATTAAAGCAGGTTAGCAACATGTATAAATTTAAAACATAGAGTTCTGGCAGAGGAATATGGTTATAGTAATGTTTGTAGGGCAGGTGTTTTCTCAGGTTGGTAGAATATGTTATGGGCTGTAGTCATCTGGTTAAAGAGAATCAGTTGGAGGAGTTCAAGCCAGTTGAGTTGTCTGAGTGCCATGCAGTGGTGGGATCTAGATGGAAAGTTTGTAGCATGTCTGGCAACCTTGTTGTAACAGGATTCCACTTTTGCTAACTTAATTTTTCTTAGATATGTGAATATGGGAGATGCATAAAGCAGAGTAGAGATCAGGTGACATTGGGCGATAGAGGTTTTAGTGTTTTGTGAGGTAGTGTTTGATCCTATATAGAATTCCACGTTTTTGTGTACTTTTTTTTACTGTTTCTGATATGTGGATGCCAAATCTCATACTGGAATCTATTTTGCCTTCTAGTAATTTGGTATGCAGTGAAGGGGTGATGACAGTATTAAATGTGGTAGTGGGTACTTTTGATTTTCTGGTATGGAAAACCAAGAGTTATATTTTTTTGAGAGTTAGAATTAATTGGTAATTTGTTATCCACATCACTACTGACAGGAAGGATTTTTGAGTTAGTGTTTGAAGTAGTAGCAGCACATATTATTGTTGAATCGTCTGCATATTTTATGAGTGAGGCCTGTGGGGTAGAGGTATGCAGATTGTTTGTAAATAATGAGAAGTGTAGCGGGTCTAAGACTACTAGGGTCACTGGGAGAAGGAGTGATAGAGACTGTTGGCAACATACTGCTTGCTGATGCCCAGATAAGTAATTCTGGAACCAGGCAAGGGTAGACTGGCATAAGTTTAGTTCAGTGAGGGCATTTAGAAGTTTGTTATGTGAGACCATATCAAAGGCTTTTGATAGATCTAGGAAGATAGAGGATATGTAATTACTGTTGTTTCTGTGAAAGTTGACAGTATTAGTAAATGTCATTTGTGCTGTTGTAGTACTATGACATGAACAGAAGTCATGCTGAGTATTGGTTTGTAGTTTGTTAGCATGCAAGAAATCTGTAATTTGTTTGTGAATGATTCTCTCTAGTATCTTAAACAGTGGTGGTAAAATTGCGATAAGGCGGTAGTTTGACAGATCTCTTGATGAGCCTCCCTTATGAAGTGGTATAATGTGGGAGGTTTTCCGGATGGTGAGGACTTTGTGTTCTACTAAGGATCTATAGATTAGAATGGATACTGGGTAGGCAATGCCTTCAGCAGCTAGTTTTAGGAGATCAGCAGATAGTTTGTCTACAGCTAGTGTGGTGGGTTTTAGTTTCTTAAGCAGTCTTTTTGTAGAAACAGGATGCAGGGAGAAGGTTGTCTTGTTTTTGAGTGGCATAGAATTAGTTGTGATAGGAGAAGGGGTTTGATTGCTCGACAGGGCTAAACTTGTCTCAGTAAAGTATGTATTGAATTAGATAGAGATATTGTCAACATTATTACTGGTATTGGGGAGGTGTTGTGCTGACTTTGCCTGGTAGGAGAATATTATTTATTGCTGTCAAGAATTTTTGTGGGTTATTTTGATGCTTAGTTTGGATTTCTGAGTAATAATTTATTTTGACTTGCTTTATTTGTTTCTTGACTGTATTTCAAAGTTCCTGGTAGGTTTGTAATGCGGATTGGGATTTTGTTTTTTCCCAGTTCTCCCAGGCTTTGTCTCTTGTTTTTAGGAAAGCCCTAGTATCTTTGTTTAGCCACAGAGAATAGTTAGATTTAATCCATATAGACCTAGTAGGGGCTTGTGTGTTTAGATTGGTCAGGAAGGTAGTATTAAAATAATACCTTAAATCGCACTGGCTATGCCCCTGTGCAAACCCAGACTAACATCCTCCACTGTCTCCAGACTCTATTCTTCTCACTCACACAAACTAGTTATTCCTTTTCTACTAACACTATTGTTTGTATAACCTTTTTAAAGTTCAAATATGCTCAATTTTACTTACCTTATATATTGTTGTATGTATATCCATACATGATATGTTAACTTAGAAGATTTTTTCCTTACTCTTAAGCTAAAATGTATTTACTAGTATACTCTTAAGCAAAAATGTATTTACTAGCGTAAATTGCTAAATCTTAGTAATGTACTTATGTTATTGTGATTCTATTCTGAAGTGTGGAGCTTTTCTCCCCGGGCCTCCACTGAAAATGGACATATATCCAGTTGGACTAGCCCGGTCAACAAATATAACATAAAATAAATAAAATAAAAATCTACTGCCTTTTCTAGGGATAGGTAGTTTAAGTTGAGTCCAGTTACAGTGCTTAAAGATGTTTAAGAGGTTGTTAAAGTTTAGGTGATTTTTGTTTCTTATTTCTTGGTATATAGTTTGTTTTACTGGGTGAGTTCTTTTCCTAATTAGATAGGTTGGGCAATGGTCACTTAGGCTGTCTGGGAGACAGCCAGAGTGAGAGGGGAGGGTTGGTCTATTTGTTAAGATCTGGTCAACAGTATAGTAAATCCTAGTGGGTGTATGTATGAGTTGGCTGTAGCCATGTAGATTGATGTAGTTTTTGGAATTATGGGAATTGCAGTTGGACCAGTCTACATTAAAGTCACCCATGATTATCGTTTCCTGGGGGAGTGTTATTGTGGTCCAGTGCAACATATTTTCTAATGTTTGGATAATATCTCCTGTCAGAATATAGATACCTATTATGTTTGTATGTTTTTTTTTTTTTTTTTTGGGGGGGGGGGGTTAATGTTCAGTTTGGTAAAAACTACCTCAGCATTGTTGAAGTTTGGTGTATCTACATTTAGGATTTTTAATGAAAGGTGGCTTTTAAGGAGTTGTGCCTCACCTCTACCTCTTTTTCCTATTCTGTCTTGATGTATTATATTGTAACCTGGTGGGACAATTTCATTAGTGGAAACGTTAGGCTTTAGCCAAGTTTTGGTAATGAGAACAATATCGGCTGAGTATAGAGAGAGGTTGGCGTGCAACTCATGGATTTTGTTTTTGATACATTGTATATTAATATTTAACTGTTGGATATCATTTTTTATTTCTAGGGAGAATGATTGCTGTCTGAGGCTGAGTTGTTCCAATTGGTGTTTGGGTCAGGGTTCGGGTGTATGTCCCCACTAAGTGTTAATTTAGTTGCTGTATTAACTAGGGTTTTTAATAGTTTGAGTATGTTCTTATTATATTTCAGAGAAATGATAGAGATGTTTGGGTGAGGAAGAAGGAAGTAGTTTATATAGTGACTGGGTGTGACATTAAGGACCAAGCAAGCTACAGAAATACTGACAGGTTTAGGTTTTAGAGGGTAGATGAAGTAGGTAGAGAGGGAAGAAATGGGCTCTTCTAGGTTGGTATAATATGAGAAGCCATACGTTGCTAGTGTTAGAAGCATTAGAGTGATTGTATGCATATATGTATAGCTGGAGCCTAAAATGGGTTGGTGGTTGGGAGGAGAGTAGGGTTTTTGGTGTGAGTAGAATTTTGTGATAAGACATTTTGGTTTACAGTAATTTAGTCTAATTTGAATTATTTGTGACAGTACTTATAGAGGGCTGTTGGTTAAGTAGTGCAGTGTGCAGTGGTATTGTGTCAGGTGGAATGTCCTGATTGGATGATTTGGGTAGTGGGTGTAGCTAGACTAGAATAAATTTATGGACAGTAGGGGTGGGTGGAAATTGGGGTAGTGTAGCAGAGCAGACTGAACCTGAGCCCAGCGCAGGTGAATGGAGTGGGTTGGAACCTGACTCAGCTATAGCAACCTTCAAAAGAAAAAATATCAGTCGGTACTGCTTAGTGTTAAAAACTGTACATTTTTAGGGCATATAATAACTGCAAATGTAGCCTGTAGGTAAGGGGGTTGGTTGTAGGTTACAGGGAGACAACACTTCAAATGTATTGCTTGCTATAGGATTGAGCCTTGAGTCAAAGATTGTATGTAGATTGACTAGTCAGAAAAGCATACCGCTCAGAGAAAATAATGGGAAAAAGTACTTAACCTGTGGAAGCTAATCTAGGGGGAGTAAACACATAGAGGGGCATGAGTGGGGGGTATCAATAGCAATCCAGTGATGTGCTGCAGCTAATTATGGGACACACATAATAACAGAAGCAGTTTTAAATTAAGAACATACATAAACTTGATGGTAACAGCAGTGCCTTTACCCAAGTGCAGTGGCGTATTTCAGGTACACACAGCGAATTCTGTCACAGAGCCAGGGGCTTGCAGAAGTAGATGTTTAGCTGGTTTGGGACCTATGAAGAGGGAAAGAGAGGGAAATGTGATCATTCAGATGTTAGAATAGTATACAGATATGCATTTTACTAGATAAGAGAGACAAAAGAATAGAAAGGAGCAGAGTAAATTATGGAAGTGAGCTGTCATTGGCATGACACAGATTAGGATATGAGGGGATAGGTATCAGAGATTAGACAGAGTGGAGAGGATAAGACTAGACGGTAGCAATGGAGTACTACTTCGAATTAGTTGTACAGAGTTTAAATAAACACAACAGTATAGGTGTATACATTACAAAAGTGGATTCATACTAAGCTCTATGTAGAACATACTCAATAACAAAATGCAGTCAGAAGCTTATTCTGTTTAAGCTACAATTCTTAAGTCAAACTGTATGGTCATGCAAGAAGTAACCTTGCTGTGTATTTGCAAACTAGACCCTAGAGCATATGGTATTGTAGTCTTGGGAGCCTAGGTTCCTTTTAGAACTAAAAATCCAACATCTGCTTAAAATGTCAATAGAATCCATAAAGCAACTAGCCCTTACAGTATAATTAAGTTGGCTACATTCACACAACTCCCAATAAGACAGTTTAGAAACCTTAACAGCCAGAGCTTCTTATTTATGAGAATTGCAACTGATATCAAACATGTGGATAAAAATAATAATATTCTGCCTATAGTCAACACAATTTTACATCAGACTTGTAAAAAACTAATATAATCTACCTGTAGTTAATGCAGATATGAAATACAACGCCAGTAAACCATAATTTAGCACTCACACATCACCAGAGTCTGCACTGGTATCTATTATGAACCGGAAATGCAAAGATGGTGCAGGAAGCTAATACTGGATTTTAAACCAGCAATGTGTCATGGGAAAGTTGTGCCCTATGGGGATTTATGGATATCTTAACAATGCAGTTGGACCTGGACTCAGCTATAGCAACCTTCAAAAGAAAAACAGTCGGTACTGTCTTAGTGTTCAGAACTGTAAAATTATAGGGCATGTAATAACTGTGAATGCAGAGCCTGCAGGTAAGGGAACTGGCTGTAGATTACAGGGAGAGAACACTTCATGTGCATTGCTTGCTATAGGATTGAGCCTTAGGTTAAAGATCATATGTAGATTGCCTTGTCAGAGAAGCATGCAGCTCATAGAAAATAGTGAGAAAAAGTACTCAATGTATGGAAGCTAATCTAGGGGGAGTAGAGACATACAGGGGGTGAGTGGGGATATCAAGAGTGACCCGGTGATGTACTGCAGCTTATTATGGGACACTCAGTTAATAACAGAAGCAGTTTTAAATTCAGTACATACATAAACTTGATGGTGACGGCAATGGCTTTGTTGAGGTGCCCTGGTATATTTCAGGTACATGCAGCAAGTTCTATCGCACCACCTGGGGCTTGCAGAAGTAAAAGTTTAGCTGGTTTCTGACATAAAAATGGTGGTAACAGCAATGGCTTTGCCGAGGTGCAGTGGCGTATTTCAGGTACATGCAGTGAGTTTTATTGCACAGCCTGTGGCTTGCAGAAGTAAAGATTTGGATGTTTGGGGGACTGTAGTTAGTGTAGATATGCATTACAATGCCCATAAACCATAATTTAGCACTCACACATCACCAGAGTCTGTGCTGGTATCTATTATGAACCCAGCGTTTGTATATAATGAAATTAACATGGCTATACACAGTCACACTTGGAAGACTTATGGCAAGGGGTGGACTGTACAGCTTGTATTATTAATATTTTAAAAAAATAAAGGGAGTTATATTTTATGCAGGAATATCTTTACTCGGACACCCTAAAGAAAGTGTAGAAAAATGTGGACCCAACAAAGAGAGAGTCACAGCAGAAACACATCAGGAGAGTTATGCTAGAGGAGGTGGGAGAGGAGGGTACTATGTTTTTGTTGTGGGAAGGACCCCTGTATTTTTACAATTTTTTTTTTTTTTTATATAAGAGGGTAGTTTGGGTGAGAAGTAGGTAAACAGTGTAGCACAGAGGATAAGGGAAGGAGGGGGATAATGATGAATAGTGCCCAACAACATTTCCTAGTCCTATAGGCCTCAAATGTTTCAACTTCTATAAAGGATTGCAATGAAAGCTCCACATGTTGAGGAAGCAGGGGCCTAGGATGGCATGGTGGTCAGATCCTACTGTGTTAGCGAATCTTCCACCCAGTGAAGTGGAACCTCAATTGGTTGAAACTGTCTGCCAATGACCTGTTCCATCACATTCTCACCCAAGTCCCAAAGCCCCAGCTTTCCCAATCTGCCACATGCCAGGATACCCACATGATCAGAGCCACTGAACAAACCCTGTAATCATGTCCCCTGGATGAGCAGAGGGTGAATGATCCCTAATCTGGGAGGTATGCAGCTGAGCTGCTCCTCAGGAATTTGGATTTAATAGAAATGAGAAAAATAAAATAATGACAGACAAAGGAATATATAATTAAACTAAGAAAAGAGAGAAAAAAGGGGAGGCAAAGTAAAAATGCACACAATTGACACACAATATGTTACACAACATTCAATTTCTTACTTTAAAACTATTTCATTTTCATAAATCTTTATTGAAGCAAAACAGAATATATGCCAGGTTCTTATGCATACATGCAAAAAATGATATGGGAAGTACTTGTGCATACTTTTACATTTTGCACTCTGCTGTAGTTACATAAATGATAATACATGTCATATTTCTGCTTAACATGAATTTGTGTATAATACTGCAGTGAAAAGATCCTTTATAAATACTTCTACTTATATCTATAGTAAAATAAGTTAAAGACAGCATACTGCATTTATACAATGATAGATGTCTTTTAGATTTAGTTGAAATAATGTACTGAAAGCAATGAAGGCCTTCATTTACCATCCTTTATAAATAATTCCACTTACACAGGAATAATGAAATTAGTAAAACACAGAATGCTGCAGCTATACATTTACCTATCTTTTAGATTTGGTTGCAATAATGCACTAAAAGCAATGTAGGCTTTCATTTACATTATTTATAAAATACAAAGAGTAAGGAAATTATTTAAAAGACAGAATACTGCATTTACTACTTTATTCAAACAGTAGCTTAAACCATTTTGGTGAGTTTCTTGCCTTACTGGGACATATTATACATAATCTCTTTATCTGCTTTACAGAAACCACACAAGACAATTGTCATTTACCTGTATTTCACTTTTTTTCCTTAACATTTCTGATATAACTGCTAATACTATGCAAAGCAAACCAAGGTTTTTCATTTACTACTCTGTTTAGTACAAGTTTGTTAAAATATTTATTCATACCTGAATTATCATACTATGCCATTATTTCCAATAATGCAAGTTATAAATAGTAGGAATGCATCTTCCTTTGAATTGTTACACTTTATATGTGGGCACAGCTCGAGTGTTTTCTGGGACAGATGTTGTCTGGAATCTTTCTATACTCTTTTTCTGTCGATGGTTTGCATACCTAAATTGCAATTTCATGTAACAGTTTTTGAATTTTTGTTTGGACAGAAGCTAAAGCTGTACACACACACGCACGGCAAAATTAAACAATTGTAGGAAGTCTTCCCTTCTTTTCAGTTTGACCCTCATTGAACAAAACATATTTACTGTTACAGATGGATTCAGGAAAATAATGTGCTTTGATAGTTTTCTGCCTAATACCTGTAAGTGTATAAGGGAATGGTTTAAAAATGTATTCAGAAGTAATATGGTTGGTGGGGGCGTGACCAAGGATGAACACAGGATAGCAGCAGATTTCTTCAGCTCCACCAATTTCATTACACTGATAGGAATTAATTACTTAAAAAATTAATTTTTGAAGTAATTTTCTTTCTAAATATGTTTGTTTTATATAGTTCTTGAACTATATCTAAAAAAGAAAGGAAATTTTAACAATATTCCTGTCAGAAATCACTTTGGAAATTTTCCTGTCAGTTTATCAGTCTGAAATGAGTTTCAGTAAGACAAATTCTCAAGACTCCAGCATCAAGAAAGAACTTCAGTCTCTGATAACTATAATCCAGCAACTTACTGCTAAGATGGATAAAATGGATACTAAAATTGATACCTTCACAGAAAAACTACAAAACAAATAGACTTGTTACATATAGACCTGCAACAACAGAAGATCCAGATGACAGGCATAGAAGAAGCTGTGAATGACATGGAAAATAGAATCCAAGAAGAGGAAATCAACATTGAGTTTCTGCTGAAACAAAATACACATTTACAAACAAAGCTGGATGACCTGGAAAATAGATCTAGGCGCAATAACATTAGGATTTTTGGACTGCCAGAAAATATTGAAGGTAACAATATTACTTCTTTTTAACAACATGGCTCCCTAAAACTTTAGACTTACCAGAAGCATTCTCTTTTGGTATCGAAAGAGCACATAGATCTATAGCTAATACTAACTCTAACAAAAACTATCCTAGATCAGTTATAGTTAGATTTCTATCATCTTTTGATAAAGAGATGGTTCTTAAATCTGCTTGGGCTAAAGCTCCTGTTAAGATTAATGAGACAACTGTGCGTTTTGACAATGACTATTCTTCCTTGGTAATAGCTAAAAGAAAAGTTTTTCTGACACTAATAAGGGAGCTTAAAAAAGCACAGTTTAAAACATACCTTCTGTTTCCTGCCAAGCTAAAAATCTTCCTTCCTGATGGTCCTAAAATTTTTGATGACTTAGACTCTGCTTTACTGTTTATCAAGAAAAATAAGATTTTGGATAAAATAGAGGAAATTGAATGGGCTAGTCCTTCATTAAAGAGACTGGCAACTGAAACTTCATGGAAGACTTCAGAGAAGAAGAAGAGACTAAAAAACAAATGATTTGTTCTATGTTTTTTTTTTTTTTTTTTCTCTCATCATTTTACTTCATTATTCTTCTTCTTCTTCTTTCGGCTTTTTCCCGGTTAGGGGTCGCCACAGCGGATCACCTTGTCCGCACATTGAATGGCAGTGGAGTTTTATGGTGTTGAGTTGCCAGCCCGGCGCCCAACCTTCCACAGAAGGCACACTCACACGCACACCTAGGGCCAATTTAGAGTGTCCAATCCACCTGCAGCATGTCTTTGGGATGTGGGAGGAAACCGGAGCACCCGGAGGAAACCCACGCGACCACGGGGAGGACATGCAGACTCCGCACAGAAGGCACACCAGCCGAGGATCGAACCGGAGAACCTCTTGCTGTGAGGTGGCAATGCTAACCACTGCACCACCGTGGCCGCCCTATTTTACTTCATTATTAATCTTTTTAAATATAGTTCCTGCATTTCCAGAAAGCCACAAATATTCTGAAAAAGATTTAATCAAAGTTATTCTCTGTGTGCAAAGAAATGTTTTGTTTCATAACCAGTCAAAATATCTGAGGAACTAATAACAAGCTATTATTCAATTTGTTTCTCTTTCTGAAAAAGAGAAGTAAGGTCAGTAATCTGATACATTTTTTTTCTCCTTTTCTTCTTTTCTTTGTTTAAACAATGACATTCTATTTAGATTATGTAGTGGGTAAAGGGTGGGGGAGGGCAGGGAGAGGAGAGTAATGAAAATATGATAAATGGAATAATAACATATTTATTCCTTGTAGAAAGTTTATATGTTCTTCAAATGCTATTCCTAATTATACTTTCTTGATTATACTGCTTATGCTTATTTGTAAATAATCCGTCATGCTTTAACTAATAATAATTAGAACTAAATAATAGTAAATAATATGTTTTATTTTTAACTCTATTAATATAAACAGTAATATTCTATTGTATATACTTCTTATAGCTTTCTCTTACATTTTTTTTATTTCTGCTTTACACTCTTTTATTTTCTACTCTCTTTTTCTTTTCTTTATTCTTTCTCTTTATTTTTTTTCATATTAATATATAGAAATGCTTTTGATCATATAGACACAGTAAATAATAAATTTGCATAAAAATTGAGTTGGGACAAAAATATTGAGTTTTATTACTTATTAATAACTTTGGGCTTAATTTCACTTACATAGAGGCTGGAATAACCTGTAAAATACATCGCGAAGGTTTTGTCATGTTTAGATGCATTTACACTGCTAAATGAATGTTTGTCACTAGTTTTTAACAAGTTTCCTGCCAAAATGTTAAGGGAGACAATCTGAGATGTGGGCTACCTCATGAACAGTGTCCTCGAGTTGTTTCAAAAGCTTCAACTCTCAGAATTCTCACAGAGAAGCTGAAAGCAGTCAATTTGACCTTTGACCCAGATATCACACTGACACATTGCAGATTCAG
Organism: Protopterus annectens; assembly: GCF_019279795.1. Lineage (NCBI taxonomy): Eukaryota > Metazoa > Chordata > Ceratodontiformes > Protopteridae > Protopterus > Protopterus annectens. The sequence continues at coordinate 224,785,351 of NC_056742.1, forward strand.
GAAGAACACTCTACCAGGAAGTACAACTGATGCAAATGCGACTATGTGAAGGAAAATGAACTCTTTAACATCTAAATGTGAGTTATTTTATATAATTACTTAAATATCTATGTTATAATTCATAAAATATGTCAGTTATAATGATTTTAAATGATGCAGTTTCTTGTAGTAAGTAAATGTCTTATTTTAGAAGGCATAGAAAATGAAACATTTATTCAAGTGTTTTTGAAAATCTACTTGACTGCAGCATACTAATCTGTGTTAGAAACTTATGTTCCAAACATATACATTACTATAACTCATTTAATTAATCTGATTGACAAGCATAAATAACTTTATAACTCTATTCTGGAAGAAATTGTCATGTTATATATTTTAAAGCAGTAGTATAGACATACAAAATACAGATGGCTTTTTTTACAATAATGCAAGTGTTTCTAAGAATTTGCATAACTATGCAGTATGATTTATAACAATTTCTATAAATATAATATTTTATTCTATTGACAATAATGAGTATGAGTAAAATGCTCATATACAAGCAATTCAATGTTTTTTTGGAAGCTGTTGACTGCATTTACATGACAGAAAAAAGATGCATCTTAATATATGTAATGTCTGAACCATATTAGCCAAAGTTTTTGATTTAAATGAATGTTAGAACTTATTTTTACATACTTTGAATAAATTAATATGTAAATATGCCTTCTTTTTTTTTTCTCTCTCTCTCTTTCTTTCACTCTCTCCCTCTTTCACATCTTTTATTTCTCTCTCTCCTCTTGGTTCCTAATATCAAGATTATTTGAATGCTATTTGAATACAAGTGTATTATATTACATAGATGTATATAGTAGTATGAATAGTTTTTTTTTAAAAAAAAGTTTATTTTAGTTTATATGATGCTGTTTTATCAAATGTCTAGTCTTGTCTTGCCAGATAATTGAATTGAAAGCTGTTAATTTAAGTTAAATATAACCAGTATTAAATTGATAAGGTGGTAGCTGAGGTACTGCTGCTTAGGGTAGGGGGTTAACTTGAGTGGTAAATACTACTCTAAGTTGGAGTTTTTAACTACAGGCTGGATGTAAGGTTTAATCCTTACATTATTTTCACTTGTTCATTGTTATATGTATATAGTTTTGACATCCACAATAAATTTTGCACACTCATTGTCACTACAAACAAAATTGAATCCTATACAAAATCCCATAAGAGATTCAATAAATACAGATATATTTAAAGGTACACCTAAAGGAGGAGATGTAACATTACGTATGTTGTTATTTGTTATTTTGATCATAAGATTCTTAAGTTTTAAAAATGCCAAATGACATCTTTAAAAGGAATTTCTTTAAACATTAATGGATTGAATAATCCGTGTAAAAGGGCAAGCCTAATAAGATACATTAATTTACATAAGGCCAACTTAGTCTTCCTGCAAGAAACCCATCTCTTGAAAAAAGATATTGATAAACTAGCCACAAACAAATATATAGTACTGGTTAGTTCAGAGCACACTCAGAAAAAAAGAGGAGTGGCTATTTTATGGAATAAAAGTATGCCCATTCCTAAAACCATTAAGTCTTATCAGGATGACAAAGGAATGTTTTGTATGGTTACAATACAAATGAATGGGAAGACTTACACTTTAATTAATGTATATTGGATACCTGGAATTGGTATTAATACAGTGAAACATCATCTTGATAAGATCATATAATTCTCTATAGGAGATATTATTTTAGCTGGTGACTTTAATTGTATACTACATGAAAGTGATACTACCACTATAGGAAAAAGAAGAATTACATCTAATGCAAAACATTTAAATGATTTTGCTAATTCTTATCATTTGAATGATATTAATAATCAGATAGATTCAAAATCATTACCATACACCTTTTTTCTAACAGATACAAAACTTATTCAAAAATAGATAAGGTCTTTATTTCTAACCAGATGGTAACAGATTTAATTAATTCCAAAATCATTTCATGTCCTATATCTGATCATAATTCAATTGTTTTTGAATTCATGATAAAAATACTCATAATGTTCAGATCAAAAGGATACCAGCATACTTAACTCAACTAAAAGACTATAAAGAATATATACTTTCAGAAGTAAAACATTTTTAGACATAAATAATACTCCTGAAGTCTCCATTGTCTATGTTTGGGATGCCTTAAAATCATATCTATATGGACAAAGTATCAGATGGTATAATAATAAAAGGAAATCTTGGGATAAGGAATTGTTAGATATTCAAAGTAAATTAGACTCATAAACATAATAATAAAGAAAATATTATGGACAAGAAAGTTATTGAAGAAATAAACAAACTAAATGAGAAATACAAAGAAATTTTAACTCATAAAGTTAAAATAACTTTAGAGAAATACAAGTTTTTGTCTTATTCAATAAGCCCCAAATACTTACATAGACTTAAAAATAAAACAAAAAGGTTGAATAAACAAAACCATATCAAAGAAATATTTTCCCAAAGGAAAAAGAAGAATGTTTCTAGTATACCAGAAATACTAGATGAATTTAGAAATCACTTTCACAAAATTAACCATAATAACATTAACATGGAACCTAAAGATAAAATAAAGGAGTTTATAACCACAAACATGAATAAAAAACTTAATAAACAACAGATTAAACTATTGGACAAAAGCATTTCATATACAGAGGTTATTACACAAATAAATAAGCTTAAATCAAACAAAGCACCGGGTAATGATTGTATTGTACCAGAGATATATAAAATCCTTTCTAAAAGTATTCATTAATACATAAGGTTTTTATTTTGGCCCAAACTGAGTTAATAACCCCCCCATCTTGGCAATATACATTTATTTCGCCAATTTTAAAACCTAATAAAGATCCAACTAGATGTACTTCATATCGGCCCATCTCATTACTTAATGTTGATTATAAAATGTTTATGAGTATTTTTGCTGATATATTGAAGACAATCATCCCCGGCATTATAGATATAGATCAGACAGGCTTCATTGTAAATAGAAATACTTTTGATAATATAAGAAGAACTTTAACATTAATTGATTTTGCAAATAGGAAAAAGAAAGATTTAACACTTATTAGTCTTGATATAAGTTCAGCATTTGATTCAGTAAGTTGGGACTATCTGTTTACCTTACGGAAGTGCACAAACTTCTCAGATGCATTTGTAAATCTAATTGAGCATTTATACAAAGGAACATTAAGGTAGGAACATATGTTTCACAAAAAATACCCATTTTTAAAGGTACAAAACAAGGATGTCCACTTTCTCCACTATTATTCACTTTAGTAATGGAGCCTTGGGCTAATTTGATCAGAAACAGTGCTGACATAGAGGGTTTTGAAATAGATGAAAATACAACATCCAAAATTCAACTTTTTGCAGATGATGTTCTAATTACATCGGCAGGATCTAATTCTTCTATGCAGTCTCTATTTGATAAAATGATGAATTTTAAAAGTATTTCTGGTTTAATATTCAATGAAGAAAAAACTAAAATACTACCTATATATACACAAAAAATATTCTCATTAGTGATTTTACTAAATATGTACCCAATTCAGGTCAGATAACTTATTTAGGTATAATACTATCTAAAGATATTAAATCTATTATATATAATAATTATAATACCTGTTTTCTTAATATACAAAATCTTTTTAATACCTGGAATAATATGTTTTTTACTATGGAGGAGAGACTTACAATTATTAAAATGATAATATTCCCAAAATTTTATACTTAATACAATCAATAATACTTCCACCTACAAAAATAATTATCAAGAAACTGAATACACTAATGTTACATTTCCTATGGGCACCTAATAGACCTAGGATTGCATTAAAGAAACATACTAATAGCTGGTCTCAAGGGGGTATTTTTTTTCCAGACTTTAATTTATATACTATCTCTTCTATTGTAAAAGTTATCACTTTATTAATAGATCAGTCATATGTCGCAAAATGGAAATATTGGGAGCTAATTAGTATGCACTTCATGAAAATCTCCTTAACACATAAAAATATGATTGTAAATAACTCCATGTTATGGTTACTAAAGGAATTTTGTACTTCACCTGTTACACCTAAACATATGGTTTGTTACCCATTAAATATTATTATTAGCTATCGTAACTTTATATTCATGCACCCTAAGTATAGGGAATGGAATTTTATTATATTCCCTATAATGTATACTCAGGGTATGCTTTTGTCATCTACTTCTGAAGGAACTCATTTAGCTATAGATAATGATCTAAAGTACTGATATCAGTTGATATCTGATAATAACGTTAAAAATCTAGATTTCTTAAAACAAGAATTTGATCTAAGAGAAACTTGCTGGTTAGAGGTTCAGACCTTTAGACAACATCTCATTAATAAAATAGATCTAATGTCTATAACAGTTAAAGAATCTATTCCAACACTGATTGATTACTTGATATTAAATTTACAACATAAAGTTTCTGATAAAGGTAAACTTTCATACATACATAAAATTATCAGACAAGAAACTTTTTACAGTGTAGATACATACTGGAATTATTTCACTTCTATTAATGGGGACCCACCAAATCAACAAGATAAACAATATATATTGGAATCTGCCTATAGAACTACGTCTTCCATTGTCTGGAGACTTTATACATGGAAATTTTTACATAGATCTTTTTATACACCTTTGATGATGAATAAAATAAATAATAAAGATAATCTATGTAAGAGATGTAATGTAGAAATTAATGCTGACTGGGCTCATATGTTTTATGACTGTATAAAATTGAAAGAATACTGGAAGTCAATTAATGAATTTTTGCAGGCTCTTTTTACAGATAATTTCATTATTTCTAAATCTCTTATATTATTCTACACACCTGTACCCCAAAGTGTTAAAAAGGTTAAGCTTCCCTTGTTATGGCCTATCCTAGCAGTGGCTAGGAAAATAATAACCAGAAATTGGATTTCAGATATATCTCCTTCGTTCAATGAATTTAAAAATGTTATGAATATAGTGTGCCATATGGAAATAAACACAATTAGGTCAAGAACAACTAGAAAAACATCTTATTATATTGTATGGGATAATTTACAAAATTTGTTAAAAAAATCCTAATTTCAATAGCATGGTATTTTAGTTTAATTAATTGATCTGATTGTAGTGGATGTCTTTGTAAATACTTTAGTTGTTTTGTTGAATGTTATAATCATATCTATTTTTAATTACTTGTATAAAATTGTTATGATATTTCTCTTGTATGTTAAAACAATAAACCTGTTTTGAAAAAAAAGAAGTAATATGGTTGGTCACTTCTCACAAACTATGTGTGGGTCATTCACTTGAAACAGCAACCACCATCCTGACTAGAGTGTGGTGCCTGACTTACAGTTCAAGCTTCTTGTATGTGCAGTGAATATTGTGGCAGAAAAGACTGTTTTATACAATTACTATACTAATAAATATTTTCTGGCCTGCACAAGCAAAATTCTTTACAACTGTCTTCATGTACTTCTACTGTTAAGTAAGGTAATGTGTAATACTGTAAATGAAATTAGGTGGTAATCCAAATATCTTAATTTTATTTCTGTTTAAATATAGACATTTATTTAAATGAAAAAAAATAGTTGTAAGTTATACTTATGCAGAGGTATATCTGTAATTTACAGATACATACTAAAAGATGTTTCTTTATTCAAGCTTACACATTTGTCTTTATACACTGAATTGTGTTATCACATAAGAATGTCATATCCCAAAGACATGCTGTAGGTTGTTGGAACACTCTAAATTGGCCCTAGGTGTGAGTGCATACATGTGTGTGCCTTCTGTGGAAGGTTGGGCCCCGGGCTGGCAACTCGACACAGTAAAACTCCACTGCCAATCATGAGCGGACAAGTGATCCGCTGTGGCGAACCCTAACTGGGAAAAGCTGAAAGAAAAAGAGGAAGAAGATGCAGTTCTGTGCATAGACATGTTTATGCTTTCTTTTGCACTATTATAATAACATTATAGAATCAGATTTGGAGTTGCATATTTTTTCTAGTAATTACCTCAATCATGCAACCTTCTTATAGTTTTTTTTTTTTAATCTATGTTTTATATGACTAAAAAAATTAAAAGTAATTGATACTATAGTACTATGGCCTTCTCATCACTACTCAACCCACTCAAAAAGATGGTCTGGCCTACACTACTGTAGGTTATCATTCCTATGAAGGCACTGGTGGCTGGAGTCGGTGATCTCTGTCAGGTATGACAGGTGCTCACACATCAACTGCCAAATGTCTATTTTTATTTCTGACTACCCCTAATGCATGCTTGGATCTTATCTATGTATGACTTATTCAGAAGGTAGACCATGACTTTAGTCTCTTTATCTGACCAGTTCAGAGTGCAGCCTAATGCCTTCATATGTGCTGCCATCATTTACAGTAATGTTTCAGTACAAGAATGAAGAAAGAATAAAGAGGGCTGTGATTCACAGCTTAAGAGCCACTCCATCTATGGTCTGACATAAATCTAGCCAACCCTAATTAACCAACAGAGGCACAGAACCAGATACTGTTATTGTTGGCAAGTGTGGTTTTACCAAAAGTGCTTTGTTACCTACATTTTTTTAAAAAGAATGCATATCTATATTTCATTTATATGGTAGATAAAAGTTATTAATGAAATCATTTTTTTACCTTACTTATAGTTGCCACTGCTGCTGTGCATTGACTTTCCTACCATTTTTGGGTTATTATAATTCAATGTTCTTTATACATGTTTCATACAGTATATTATTTTTTTTTTTTTTGGGGGGGGCTTTTTTGCTGAAGTAAATATTCCTCTGCATGTGAGTACCAACTCTTAATAAATGCTGAGCACTTTGAGGTGATAAGGTGTGCCAGATGTTAGATGGGCAGGGATTATACTTCATGGTTTTGCAAACTCATATGTATATGACTCCATTTTGCTTTTTGTAAACATGGTTAGGTTTAAGCAAAACTGAAGCTATCTGCATGTTCCCAGGGCATACTGGGGGCTGTTGAGGACTGTGGCAGGTTCCACCTTTGTCCACAGTGCATTCACATGAATTCACAAGTAGCTGAGAACTAATTACATGGATAGGTGGATGTACACATTCACTTATTACTGAAATTCACAGAGATACATGTAAAAGGGTGTAATTTGCATACAAAACACACAGATGACCTTGAACTTGCATGAAAGAAATTTTAACGCCACCATATTAATTTATGATTATTTGAGTTAGGTGGCTAATGACCTATGAAACTGCAGACCTTTTAATATAAGAAAAGATGACAGAAATTTTGTAGATTAATACGAAAGAGTTAAAAGTGTAGTGATTAATGATCCATGACAGAATATTTACTTGGTGCCATTGAGTGACTATGAATACACGGTAGATGTGCAGTGATTTAAATGTGAAATACTGAAGTGGCAAGGATGTTTTGTTGACCCAGCATACACTTCTTTACTTGGAGATTTCTGAGTGTCAGTGATGAATGAAAATGACAGGTTTACAAGAAAGTGTTACAGGCTTGAGCAATAATGGTTCTGTTAATGAACTGCTTTCCTTATTATTAAGAGTGTATTCATGATACTGCATATATTATTTCAGCACAACTTTACTTGACTGGACTCTACATGTGTATGTAATTATGGGGGTTTGTGTCACCTAACTTTTTTTTCTGAGAATGGCAGGCATGTTTTCATTCTTGTGTTGACTGATGATTACATCAATTCTTTAAGTATGACTGCAGCATATTTTTTATTTAAAGTAGTGATGCAGAACAAGAGATCAGTGAAGAGAAAGGACAACATCTATTTTCATGGCAGCCCTTAGGACATATGATAAACATCTGTTTGATGGGGGGGGGGCAAAAAGCTGAGAGGGCAAAAGCCTAGAATCAAGTTGTAAAAAATGTTAATGCAGTTGGTAGAATAAATTACACACTAACACAGGACAAAAAGGGCAAATGATACTGTAGAATATGCTAGAGCCAAAGTGAGACAGCATGCACTTGCCCATAACAATAAGGAGAAGGGGGGTCAACAATGATCTCTTTAACATTACATGAGGAATATCTCTTTTCCATTCATGGAGATGATTATGATACAGAAGATGATGTCATTGTAATAATCAGAGGTGGTGTGGACACTGGATATTACTAACATCTGCAGCAGCAATAGGAATGTTGGTTTAAAAACAGTAACATATATTTATATAGAGAATTGAATGCTGATGTGGAATGATTACATTTAATACATGACAACTACCATTAACTGGTAAACCTTCCATATCTGCACAGAATAGGAATGAATCAGTGTGCATGCTAAGTGTCTCTTATACTACTTACTAAGCGTACAGTAGTGTAAGCTATTTCTTTACTGGTAATGTTTTCAAACAATTTTTTACAAGCATTTATGCTATACCAATAAATTAGGTGGATGCCAGCAGCAGAATGGCTGGTGAAGATGAAGACGATGATATTATAATTATATTTATGAGGCAGCCTGAGGAAAGTGGCATGCAGTACCCATGTTTAATGGCAGGATCTCACAGCCCAGAATATGTTAGCAACTGCAGGAAATGGCAGTGCATCACAAAAATAAGCACAGGCAGCTGACATTACACTCCAACTTCTAAAAGGCGAAAACCCATGCACTTCTGTACCACTATCTTTAAACTCAGACAGACATTTTCACGATGATGCCAGACATTCAGAGGTAACAGCATCCACAGTGACTGCTTCATAAAGTTAAGCCAGATCCAGGAATTTGTCACAGCTACCCATGGCCATGGAAATAAGTAAAACATTAGCTACCCAGCAGCAAATCTATCCAAGTACTGCCACAGAGAGTGTCAGGTGGAAATGGTCAGAGCCCTCCAGGGCACATGTTAATATCTCCAGCACAACATGAAATGGCACAGAGTAGGGATAATGCCATAATCACATTTCTGCATGGTATGGTGGTACATTAGGCATCCATGGTCATCCATTAGCAGTCAGTCTTAGAAGGAGAAGAGGACAGGGTACTGTCCGGAGACGTGAGTGTATCATATGAATCTACAAATGCATCTCAAGAAAGCACTTTAATTACTGGGGTAACAAGCACAACAGATTTCATGAAGGAAACATCAGCATTAATCTATAACTAGCAGTAACTCTCATTTGAGGTGAGAATCACATAGCCATGTTGCATCACTTTCTGCAGAATCACCTCCATCAAGTACATCACAATATCAAAGCAACTCACCATCCAACTTTCTGGACAGCCTCTCTTCAAAATCACTTGTACCATCACCTAGCCTATCTTTAGATGATGTGTATGACACGTGACCTTGACTTACTGTGATTTAAGTGTGACATTTCTGTTACTTAAAATCTGACCCAAACAGCATGTCAATATGTAACTCGAAGGGGACTACGTTATCACACAATGTGTTAAAAAAAAAGTGTGCAGACACTTTTTAACTGCATGCATTTCATCCTTGTAATGGTACTGCTTAAAACCTCATGAAACTATGGAAAGAAAGCTGTATGTCAAAATGTAGCATAGTAGCCATTAACACCATGAATGTTGCATGCATTCCCACTATTACAGCTAGCAGCTACCTGCAACTTAAAGGGAGTATTACACAAGTTTTCAGGGGAAACCTTAATAAGAAAATTAAAAATTAAATGAGTATCTTGCCGTGTAAGCAAACACTGCTACCACTTCACCCTCGCCACTTCACATATGATGACATTTTTTTCTCTGAGGCAACAAATTATTTTGTATGTCAAAACAAAATCTAATGTGCAGTTCTTCAACAGATAACATGCCTCAAATTGAGAAAACATTGCATAATATAAACTGTAATATGGCATGTTTTCATTCAAAGATACGAATGCATGTTAATTACTGAAGTAACAGTTTTTACTAATTATACCACTTCAGGAGATTCAGTACATGGACAACAAAGTACACTAACTCAGCAAAATTTATTGTGCAAAATAATTAAGCATGTGATTATTCATTATAGGTTAGGTTGATAGGTGGTTACAGGGCTTTTGACCTGAAGGTCTTTTTAAGCTTAGCCGTGTGAGCCCAATATAATACTAGAGAAACCTAATATAAAGGATCTTGCCTAAACTCGAGATCTTAATTAGCAATGACTGCCCATGTCTAGGAGGGTCATAGGTGAAATTCCTTCCAGGAATTTATGCTTTCCGATCCAGTCATCCAGACTATGCTTAAACATGGTCATAGAGGGGCTTTGTTTGATATGAACTGGTAGCATATTCCAGAGGAGTGGCAACCTCTGAGAGACATATCTGTCTCTCCAACAGATCCTATTTATGTTGCAGGCCAGGTTAAGGTCCCTGGAGTGTGTGACCCTTGTCCCATTTGACTTGTGAATGTGTAGCATTTTGATTAGGTTTGGATCTGAGATTACTCTGAGGTCTATCAAGATGATGCAGGTGCCTGGTAAGGTACATACCAAAGGGAGCATTGCAATCAATTCTTGGCCTGATGAGAGTACAGTACAGGGATGTTAGGGCCTCTTTCACTCTTGAGGCAATGACTTTGCTAATGAGGTGTGTGATGCCTTCCTGACCATGGTGACACATGATGGTCAAAGTTTAGGTTACAGTCAACTTGTGTTCCCAAAAAACTCACTATTGAGTTGTTACTTAGGGTATTATTATTTATATGATAGTCTGCATGGATATTGTTTTTACTGAAGGGAATGATAATGCATTTTTGCACTGAGTTTGAGTCAGTAGCTTTGACACCAATCATTGGTTTGTGTAAGTCCCTTTTAAAGTATATTGACATCATTTGGGGATTCAATGATTGCACCTAATTTGCAGTCATCAGCAAACTTAGTCAGCCACAGCCCCTCTGTATTGGCCTGAACTTCTGAGAACTATATTGCAAGCAATTGGGGGCCCAGCACTGACCGCTGTGGAACCCCACTGGTGACAGGCCTGCTGGTTGAGGTAAAGTCCCCAACTTTGACTGATAATGATTTGTCGGTGAGCCAGTTAGCAACCCACATGATGACAAAAGGGTTGATATAATTTTTTTTTAATTTCGCCAAAACTTTTGGGTTTTTAATACCATCCCTAAGTCAAAGTATTATTAAGGTTCATGACATTAGTATTGTTTCAGTCTCGGATGTCAGCCAGAAGTGCTCTTCACAGTACCTGCAATGTGGCAGTAATTACTCCTGCAATTCGAAAATATTTTTTTATAAGGCCCTTTGCTCCTACTACTGTTGAAACTATCTGGGTATCTTTCTTCCACATTGCTCTCATTTTTGCCTGCAATCCTGATATTTTATGACTTTGCATCACTCTGTATGTAAGACACTGTAGTCACTGGGTGTAGTGACTTCAATGATCAATGCTACTTTTGTCTTCATTTCATGGACCACTATATCTGGTTTTCTTGCATCTGTCTTTTGAATTATTGGTAATGGGTGATCTCATGTGATGTAGACTTCATCATTTTCTATGATGCTTTGTGACTCATGTTTCCAGTGTTTTTCAGCTGCTTCAGTATTATAATTTTCGCACATTCTCCAGTAAAACAGTCTTGCCACATTATTATGCCTTTCAGTATACAGTCCTTCTCCCATAAGTATATCACAACCAGTAACAAGATGTGCAACTTTTTTCCAATTCTGTTTTACAAAACCTGCATTTCTCTGTTTCTCCCACATGTTCAATGGACTTTGTAAACCAACATGTAAACAGCCCACTATCTTGGGCCGCCAATGTTAATCTTTCATCTTTTGGTGTGAATTTGCCTCTCCTTAATAATTCCTGCATTTGATTGTGATCAACATGAGGTTCTTCCAGGAGATTCTATATTTGCTACTATATTTATGCATTTTCCATATTTCCTGCCTTCTCATCTGATCCTTCACCTTATATTCTTTCTTTTGTTTTTTTGGCACATTCAGTTGCTGCCTGATTTTTATCTACTTCTGATTTGATTTCATTTCCCGCTTGATGCCGATATGCTTCTGCTAGATAAAGAAGGGAAATCATCTTAGATTTATTCTCTTCATGTTTCAAAACTTTCAGTATATTTAGGTCTTATGAGGTCAGCAGATATTTATGCAGTCCCACAATTGCAGATCTATACATGTAATTTCAAGTAAACCCATACCTCCTTTGGAAAGGGGAATATATAATCTTGGCATGCACTTATTTTTATAAATCATTTGATGAGCATGAAACATACTTCTAGTTTTCCTGTCTAATCTATCCAAGACCTTTTGGGGCCAGTCAGTCACTCCAAAACATTAAGTTAGGACAGGAAGAGGAAATTGGTTTATAGCTTCAGTTTTGTCCAAAGATGTCAGTGCTGTTTTCAGGATTAATTTAAGTCTTCTAAAATATTCCTTACTAAGTTTTATCCACATCTGTTCATGTTTTGTTGTTGATCCTTCATCCATTCCCAAATGTTTATACACGCACTCTTGCTCAAGTTCTTTTATATCACATTTTTGTCCCAAACTGATGTTTTCTTGGTGCTGCAGCTTTTCTGCTTTAAAGGTTGCTTTTTCACATTTATCAAGACCAAATGACATTCTTATATTATCTGAAAAAGTTTTGACTACTTGCAGTTGTGCTTTCAGTTCTTCATTTGATAAGCTATATAGTTTTAAATCATCAACAAAGAGAAGATGAGAATTTGTTATACTCTGTTGCTTTCTGGGAGCCAAATTATAGCCATCACCTAATCTGTTAAGCAGAGAGCTTAATAGGTTAAGGGCAAGGCAAAAGAGCAATGGTGACAGAGTCACCCTGGAATACCCCCCTTTGGATTTTTATCTCTGGAATAATAATTTGTCCTTTATCATGACTTAACTGCAAAGTGATTTACCATTGTTTCATGCTTGTTGTGATGTAATTTATCAGTGTAGGGTGTATCTCATACATTTTTATACACTCTGTTATCCATGAATGTGGGATACTGTCAAATGCGTGTCAAATGTTGGAAGGTAAGTTCACTCTAAAGTAGGAGCATTGTTTTTCCTGTTAGCCCAGTTGGTGTCTATTTGGGGTGTGAATATAAATAGTTCTTACTTATGGTTAAATCTTTGTGCAAAGATGTTAATACTTTTCACTAGAAGTTAGGTACTGCATCTGGGCCTGGATTTTTCAAATTAGAGGTTTTTCTTAACTTTATTTCAGTTTCTCTGGCTGCTACTTCATCCCATTTTATATCTTGTACATTTGAAGTTCTTATTCTTTCTTTTACTTCTTCCATTCATTTAGCATCTTTATTATGTTTTACAAGATCATCATAAGTACTTCTCTTAAAATGTATCAATTTCTTCTTTTTTGGTGGTCATTCACTTCCTTTTACCATGTTTCCCAATTCTCTATAAAACTTTTTGGGTCATCAATAAATTGCTTATTTTATACTCTTCCTTTATATTTATCTCTGTATCTTCTAATTTTTTTCTGCCTGTGCTGATATTTTTAGTTTATTGTTTGCAATAGTGCATGGCAAATCCTGATCCATTATAATACTGCACATTGCTTTTATCACATCTATTTTTCTGAGTATTTTTGTTGATCTGTTCCCTCTTCTATACTCTTCTAACAGTGACACTTCTTGTCTTAATTACTTTATAGTTTTCTCTATTCGATACTTCCATGATGGTATTCGATTTCTCCCCTTCCTTTCCCTTACAACCCTATGTTCTTGTGGTAGAGTTGTATCTAATATAAATTTAGCAGCACAGTAATATATCCTGTTTACTTCTGTTATATTGCATGGATATCTATGGACAGTCCTAATTACTGTGTTCATTTTTTTATCAAACGTCTAACTTTTTGGGATTTATTAACTTCTACAGTCTGTTTCTTTCATTGATCTTAATAGGTCTATCTATCTCAATTAAATCAAGCAACTCTTCTCTTAGCTCATTTTCTTCTCCATTTTCTGCGTACATTCTATAGAAAGTTCTATAGCATCTTCCAGTGGCACATTCTCTTCAGTTTCATCTTGAGTCATCCATTGCTCTGTCATACGGGAACACACTGGTCTATCAATCCTCAATATTGACTCTGAAATAGTTGCCACACATTCCTGTTCCTTCTCTTAAGGTCCAGGTTCAAGTGAACATTTATACTGGTTTCCTGTGGAAAGCTCCAGAGTATCTTCATATAGCAAATGACCAGTCGCTTCCTGTTCTACTAATTTCTTCATAATTTGGATGTCTATTGGTGTACCCTGATGTGGTGCTTTCTGAATTAGATTTTGTACACTGAATCCTTCACTTCACAGGTACTCCATAACCTCAGTCTCTATTTCTTTAACTTTTCCATTACTAATCTTCTTTTCTACTTTTCCTCTTTGTCTTCTTATTTTTTGTATTGTAAAGTTTTCCATGTCTGGATTGCTTTGCCTGTATTTCTCTTCAAATATCTTTGGTGCTAATCTGTTTGTACTGATTAGTTTTGCTTTCTCCTTTGCATAAATATTACACCATATTAAATCTCTTTTACTTTCCCATATCTATATTTCTTCTTCATACGTCTCCTGATCTTCCTGTTTCTCCTTACTTTGGGCACACATTCCATCATGCTGTGATGTAACCTGTGTTAGACCTTCTACACCAAATTCTTCATTTCGCAGGCACTCCATAACTTTAGCTTCTATTTTTTTTAACTTCTACTTTACTAATCTGCTTTTCTGCATTCCCTCTTTGTGATATTATTTTTTATTGTGAAAATTTCCATATCTGGATTTCTTTTGCCTGTATTTCTCTTCAAATATCTTTGAGGCTGCCTTTTTTGTATTGATTAATTTGGCTTTCAACTTTGCATAAATATTGCACCATAGCAGATCTCACTTTCTTTCCCATGTCTATATTTCTTTTTTATTCTTTTCAAAAATCTCTAAGTTTTGTTGTTTATATTTCCACACTTCCTCAGATGCTTCTTTTTCCAAGCAGATCAAAGTTTCTTGGTCCAAGTAAGATGTTTCACAAATCTGTTGTATTAATCAGCGCAAAATGTATTTGAAGCTTCTGCCAGTTTATCTTGTGGAAATATTTTTCTTTCATTTAATTTCCTGTCTGGAAGTTCTGGGCTTTTTGCATAATAGTAACAATACATAATTTATTTCTTATCCTCAGTAGTCCACTCTATCGTCTTTATGGCTCTTTTTTGGCCTACAAGTTTTTGTGATTTTTGTGGACTGCTATTTCCTTCTACAGCAGGGGGACATCCTCCCCTTGGGCCTGGCCTTATTGCAGGAATGTTTCCGTATCCTGAAGATTCTACACTGTCATTTTTTCCAGTCCTGCACCAGTCTGTCTACCAGGATTGGGCACTTTTTTAACCTGGGTCTTGTGAATCCAGCTATCTTTTATAATTGTTAACCTACTTCTGTCCATGATATGTACTGTATACAATACAGCCCATATATCAGCGTCGTCTTGGTGAGATTTTGTGAAAAACAAGGTCCACCTCATGAAGGTACTAACCAAGACTTGAGGATGAATTCAATTTCAGCAATACTACTCTCCTTTGCTTGCTGACATGTCTCTCCATTTGAACCCCCGAGTTTATGATGGGAGAGTTTTTCAATGATTACCAAATGTGGGATGTGTCAAAGGTCGTGGCTAAGTCAAGATAGGCTGTATGCACAGATTTGCCTTCATCTATGCCTCTGGTGATGTTTTTAAAGAAGTCTACCAGTTTAACAGGCATGACCTACTTTTGACAAACCCAAACTGTGTAAGATCAAGGGTTTGGAGATCACCTATATCCTTATTTTTAAGGTCCATGATGATTAGTTCCATTGTCTTACAGATAAGGCTGGTTAAGCTTATGGGTCTAATTCCCAGGGTCTGTTGCTATAGCCCCTTTATGAAGGGGGATGATAGTTGCTGTTTTCCATTCAGCATGGTCAAAACCAGTACTTAGGCTGTGGTTGAAGAGAGTATCTAAAGGAGTTCCTAACTCATGTTTTAGACCATATAAAATACAACCTTGGATGTCATCTGGTCACATAGGAGCTGTGTTTTTGACTTGCTCTTTGGAGATGCAAGGTGGTGGAGATGTAGAGGGAATGCTTTGTGGAAGGTTTGGAGGGGACAGGGGGGTGAAATTTTACCAAACCTGTAAGCTAATAGGTTAACTATTTCCACAGGATCAGTGTGTGTGATACCATCCACAGCTAGTTTAGCACACGTCTGGTTGGTACTCTCATAAGTTTACCTTTTAGGTTACAGATATAGCTGAAGAACGCCTTCTGGTTATCCTGAGTTATGGTTGCTTAATTTTTTTAAAAGTTGCCCTTAGAGGATTTTACAAGTTGTCTTATTTGTTTATTCAGAGCAAAGGGTTTGTTCTACCAGTGCTGCGACCTTTCTGTTTTATACTTAGACAGCAACTTTTTCCTCTTATTGTATAACTTATTAATGCTAGATATCTACCGAGGGGGGCTCATTTTCTTCTTGAGGATTTTGTTCTGATTCTAGTAGGTACAGCTGTGTCAATACATTTTGTATACATGTTTGTACAGGGCATTTGTGTATACCTTAGTGTAGTTGTCAATGCCATCTGTGGGAACTGCAGCTTGGAAATTATTTATGCCATCCCTTAGGCAGGTATAATTAGCTTTAGTGAAATTGGTTAGCCTGATTTCACCTAAGAGGGGTTCAGGTTGTATAGCTACTTCAAATGTGACTGATTCATGATCAGATTTAACCAGCGAGGTTCCTATACTTGTGGTGGTGCAATGGTCACCCATGTTGGTGAGGACCAGGTCAAGAATATTTGAGCTTCTTGTGGGGTTGCATACTATTTGTCCCAGGCATTAGTGTTAACAAAGTCCAGGAACCTTTGTGCAGGCATGTTGGTACTCCCATAAGTTTCCCAGTCAATGCAGGTATAGTTAAAATCACCCATAACTAGAGTGTTTGGGTGTAATTTGATTGACTCAAGTAGGTCAAATAAAAAGAGTGGATATCTTGGTTCATTGATGGGGGTATATAGCTAACAATGACTTGAAGTGGGGGTCTTACCCACAGTTAGTTGAACTTGGAGTAACCATGGAGTTTTCCTGTCTAACCACTCTAGAGGTATATTTATCTTTGATGATGATAGATATTTCTCCTCCTTTGGTTCTCACATGTTCATTTTACAGTCTGAAAGTGTGGAAGGCATTATAGCCTTGCAAGGCAGGGGTACTCTGTGCATCCCTAAACCAAGTTTCTGTGACTACACAGACATCAACCTCTTTCACGGAGAAGAGTGTTTCCACAGAGTGCAGTTTTTTTTTTATAGTGTTTAGCAGTATAACCTTTAATTTATTTTTGAATGATAATTTCAAATCTTGAGACCTTTCCTAAAAAAGGCACTCTGGGGAAGGCAAGGACCTTAGCTGGTAACTGCAGGCCTAGTGGTAACAGGTGAAGACCACCTCTGACAAAGCTGTGTGGTCTATCAGTCATGTCATCCCAGGATGACAGGAACTGGTTCCCCTTAGAATTACACCAGAAACTAAGCCAATTTTTGAAGTCAATCATTTTTGTTTTTACTATCTTATCATCCTAGGTGAGGGTAGAATGCTGCTCAAGGCTAGGAGTATACCTGCCTGTGACACACATTCATAGAGCTCAATCATTTCTCTCTTCATATAGTCCAGTGGATCAACTTAAGTCTGACAAACCAAAAGACTGAATCCCAAAAGACTGAAAATTCAAAAATACTGAACACATTTTTAATGCAGGAAGCAAGCCACACTGCTCCCCTCATGTGCGGGGCTGCACCGCCCTCACACACACACACACACCCTGCTAACAATATATACCAACTCCAAGATCATACAACAGTGGGGAAGGGGCAAATTCCATCATTCAGTATTTTGAAATTTCAGTCTTTTCGTTTTTCAGTCTTCTGAATTAGACTCAGTCGAGTGAGGTACATCACAAGTTATTCACACCAACATGTATTTATTTATTTATATTTGTTAACCGGGTGGTGTCTGACTGGGCTAGGTAGCCCATTTTCAGTGGAGTCCCAGAGAGATAAGCTCCAAAAGCAAGTATGTAAACAGAAACATATATGAAGTACATTCATATATATAAAACTTAACAAATGAAGCTATTAAATACAGATGTTGTAGGAATTCACTTATACAATGATGTTAGTTTTGATGCAAACAATAAAAGTTTAACAAGAAATAGCAAACAAGTACTAAACAAATAGAATTCAGTTAACAAGTACTTTTTTTTTTTTTTTTTTTTTTTTTTTTTGTTAGTAGAATGAGATTTAGAGAAAAAGAGACTAGTGAAAGGAAAGATTAGTGAACATGAACTATGATGGTGTACTTGTTGAGAAAATAGAGTGCATCTGTGATCTGACTCATCCTGCATCCAACAGTTGATTGTAACCTTCTCCTTGTCCAGCCTGGTGAATGGGACATCTGTGTGTCTCAGAATGAAGTCAGCTATGACTAAGCAATTTGGTTTAGATGTGTTTTGCCTTAGCAGCTTAAAGTATTTGGTAGGACACTGGTGCTTGTGTTTTTATGTGTACTGAGTGCTGTAGGGTGCAACATGTTTGTGTTTGGAAGGTCTGTGGTGTTTAGGTAGGTTTCTGGATAGTATCTCCATGTATGATGGTTTATGTTTTTAGTGCCTGGTTTGCATAGGAGGTGTAGTATGTGAGCTGACAACCTGTTGTGTGTTACTGCTCTGTGTGAGGAAGAGCAGGGATTCCAGATTCTTAGTGTAGATGCATCTCTCACAAATTATACTTGGGTGATTTAGGAGTAGAGGGTTGTCAGTGTACATGAAGCAGTTGCTACACTCCCTCAGTTTACCCATGTCAGTCAGGCTGGTAGGAGAAATAGAGAGAAACTGACCATCCATAATGCTAGCTAGGTTAAATCTTGTTTTCACTGTGAGGAGAGAAAATGAAGGGTGTGGTGTAACTGGCTGCTCTAAATGGGCTCTATACTAATGGGGTGCTCTTTAAAGGGGATATACTAGTGTGGGGGTTCTAAATTATATGAGACTGGTGTAGATGTGGTGATTTTGGGACTGTTTAAGCAGCAAAAGTGTGGCTGAGTTGCTCTCTGAGCAGCTAAGTGCAATTTAAAGACTTTCCAGCCAGATTAGAGACAGCTACTGAGGGAACATTTATCTACTGAAATTCCTGTATTGATAACTGCCAGTGGTTACCACCACTGTGCTGGGGTGTGCGATAGTGCACACAGTTGCTCTCTGCATAAGCAGATGAACACAGCAGAGCAGTGGCCGGTCCCTGAACTCTGTGGAGCTGTGTTAAAACAGTGAGCAAACTGAATTAAACAATCTAATCAATAAAAAGCTTAAAACTGAGCCCTGTGCCAGCAACCTTCAATTAGATGAGTCCTAACTGCACTCCCCTGCCACAAGGGTAAAGGGGCTCCTCTCCAACAAATGATAGCCTAGTTTAGTGCTCAGTCTAACAAACAAAACCAGAGTCTGCAGGTCTGAATGTAGTCTATGTTACAGCAGGCAAAAAGTGCAACAAATCAGCAAAAATAGTTTTAAAAAATTAGTAATATAGCTAAAATAGAGTTTAAAAGTGCAAAATACAGTATACAATTGTACTTATGGCTAGCAGAATGCAATAAAACTCTTGGATTGCATAGATGAGTACAGCAAAGCAGTGGCTGGTCACCTAATTCTTTGGAGCTGTGTTAAAAACAGTGGGCATTATAACATTATATAATAAGAGTCAGTGAGCACTCTGACATGAGTTTTACAAACAATACAATTACCAGTTCTGAAAAAAAATTATATGAAGATGAGAAGTAATGCCACATGAACAGTGACATTATGAAAAGGAATGTCAGATGAACTGTGTCAGTAGACCATGCACCACACAGCATAGCTCACCAACATCACTGCATATGTCAGTTATACTTGAATGTCACTTGTCAGTTATACTTGAATGTCATGGTCTATAGTTCTGGACTAGATACCACCTCTAAATCTGTGAAGCTGTATCCAGTGTACAAACCTGCCAGACGGGGTTCCTAACTACTGCTGTTGGCTGGTCAGCATTAGTCATAGTAGGACTGTACGTGGGTGCTCCTTTGCCATCAGATCAGTGCATGACTATGTTGTTCAGAATGCAATATGCAGTAAATATCCTGCATTCCAAATCTGGGTCATACTGAGGGGCACCTCAGACTTATCCAAGCACCTAAAATGATTCTTCATGATCCCAAAGACCCTCTGAGTGACAGTACTGGTACGGCAAAAGGCTGTATTAAGGTTGTCTTTTGCAGCTCCTCTTGGATTTCTTACTGGTGTCATGAGCCACAGCTCTAATGGATAGTCAGTTTCACTTGAACTAAAATTGAGTGAGAGAGAGAGAAGTGAGGGGAAAACAAAACACTTAACTTGCCATCATGATGACCACTGGGCATCCTACCATATGGGAAAAGGGAGTACAGTGAGGTAGTGTGCCAGATATAGAAATCTTGTGCACTACCAGAATGTTTGGCAGAGGTGTTGGTGATGCATCCCATGCATCACACACTACCTGTCAAATGATTCATAGGTTCATAGGTTCCTAGGACATTACTTGGCTAATGGCTTAAGAGCCTTTACAAACTTAGCCAACATAATATGATTTTACCCAATATATGTTTTTTGGGAGCAAGATAATGGCATGGATTTGTGCTTATTCCTTGAGTATCTTACACATTGCCCCTGTCCATAAGGGGCATGATGGCGTGGCAGCCTTTTCAATTGTGGTACCATTCCCCCTGTGGACCAGATGGAGCCATAATTGCAAAATGGGTGCAATCTATCACATAGAGTACCTTAGGGAAATGTTCCACTCCCCAGAAAAGCATGCATTTTCTGGGTGTGATTCTGAGGTGACATCAGGAATTAGATGTATTGAACCACATATGCCAAGAGTACATCTAGGAATTGCTGAAATATCAACAAAGTAAAAGCCTGTGTGAAACCCAACATGTCCCCAGTCTGCCTCTGGATGGTTCTCATGGCAAGTATTGTAAGGGCTATACATATCTTAGTATCCACAGGAATAGGAAGTCCATCCATCCCACCAGTACCCCTATTTGGGTCATGCATGTCCACTAAGATCCTTATAATATCTCTATCTACTTTGACCCTAAGTATCTCATGATTAGTAAATGTTATGGTGCATTATATTCTACCCGTATCTTTGCCTTATTGACTAATGAGTGCAACTGGGCACAAGCAGTTTTGGCTCAGCCAGGACAAGCAGTTTTACTGGGAAATAACTAGGCCAGCAGCATGTGACTGCATCATTGCAGATTGCAAAGCAGATAGATTAGGCATGTCTCCACTTTTTACAATGAAACTGTGAACAGTGACGAAATCCAGGAAAATGTAACTATGAATCGAAAGTTAGTGAGCGAATGCTTCACTAGCATATGCTGTTTTACATAATTGGTCATTTGCCTGTCATTCTGACCTCACTTGCTTATGCTTACGTCGGCTATCACATGTTAGCTTAAGTTGCCTCTGTGAATCACGGCTTACCTGCGCTCATTCACAGGCAGAGCAGTTAGCCTTAATGGATTTGCATTGTGATTATGAATACCTCAATCATTTTCAGGCTGCATCTACTACTAAATGTTTCCTTTCTAAAAATCAAATCGGCATCACCACTTGTTTCCTCCATCTTCATCTTTTACCCTATGAAAAATAAAAGTTTTGTTTGAACCAGTACATTATACTGAACACCTGTATAAAGCATTATAATTATTTTTTTGTTTATTTCATACAACTGAACTCTGATGCATTAAGAGAACCTCTTGTCTTTTCTAAAATTGACACATCAAAAGCACAGATAGCCACATAAATAACTTAACCAGAGTTGCACTTATAATGATAACTCCCTTGTATGTCCCTTCTGACTTAACGTGTAAACAATAAGGGCTATTTACTACATGCTTGCTCACTCTACACATCCCACATGTGCATATAGGTCTTTATACACATGCATGAGTGCTGGATGTGTGAGTGTGGGTATATTTGCATAGCTGTGTGCATATTTATGAACAGTTATTAATGGGTTAACAACAGTTTTGTTAAACTGGAAGCAGGCTTTACACTGAAAGTGAAATAAGGATAATAATGCAGACATGCTCATCATCACTTGTAAGGTACAGATGATTTTGTTCAAAACACTGCAGCTCAAAGTTGTAGCACATCCTCCAAATACTGCCTTTTCTATCACCTACATCTAGAACAGCCCATAATGTGACTCATCGAAATGGAATCTAAAGCCACTTTGCTGCTATAGTCAACTTACTAGCTTAAAAAAATGTGAAAGCAAGAAACTATAATAAAATATCGGATGCCACAAAGCTCTCTGCATGCTATATGATTTTGCTGAGTTTGTATATCAATGTTTTAAAATGTCAACATGTGCTACACCTACAAATGTTCGGTTGTGCAAGCTTGCTGAAGTAAAGGCCATATAGTACCACACAAATGGTACACATGCAGATTGTTGAAGTGCACTTAAGTCAAAGTTGTATTGTGCTGAGGTACTGCTGTCAGCAAAGTGGTACCAGCTAATGCTGCCTTACTGCCAGATTCATCTTAAGACTGATTTGTATGTGCTCATGCCAGATGGGTTTTCTATAATTTAAAGACATTAAAGAGTCTGTGAACATTATTAATATGCATGGCAAGTTGTAGCTTAAATGTACAATGATATTGCTATTTTTCAGTCAGAATTTTGTGGAAAAGTTAAAATGCTGCTGTACATAAACCAACATGAAAAAATGAATTAAGGAGTATTTTCTGTAACAAATGGATATCGATAATGTTTCTGCATGCTTCCATGTTGCATTGCAGTATAGTTTTTGTAGCATTGTTAAACCAAATTAATTGTTGAGCATTCAAAATCAGAAAAACAATTTAAGCTAAGGTTGACCATACTATTGAGACTGTATTGAGTAATGTAACAAGTTTAGAAGATACCTAGCAAGGAAAGGGAAACTTTCAGTTTAACAATACTGTTTACATTGTCAGGGTACTTAACTGTACCCTGGATCTCATTGCTAAACTCTCATTAGAGTATCATTTTAGACAGCATTTCTCAGAGTACATCGGTCGTTGAAGGTTAGTCATGATTACAAAATGCAATTTGTACAGGCCTGCTATTAGTCATATTTTGTTTGTTTTGCTGGCAACATTGCATTAGTATAATTTGCATTATGACAAATCATTTTCATAAGTGTAGAGCAGTGAATGGTGAATAATTAGATTCACTGCTGACAAATTCACATTGGGACTACTGTGCCACATGCTGTAACATCGACATATATTGCATACAGCATTATCTTACCCCTACATCCAGCATGGACCTTGAAGGCACAATGGGATAGTCTTGGCATGACATCAGATGCAAGAGTGATGATGACGATGATGACTACGACAATGATGATGATGTTGTTTCAGAAGTGTCCTCATGGTGACTGTGAAAGAGTATGTCTTACCTTTGTTTGAGAAAGAAGAATGTGCATTCTTAAGAAATGCATGTAGTCATTGCTAATGGATGCCATTAATAAAATCCGTGTCCCTTTAAGAGTCAATATAGACCTGGCTCTCACAATTCACTGGTATGGGTAAACATAGAAGGAAGATATTGATTTCATTTCAGACTTTAAATAAATCATCAAAGAGAATAGTCAAGTCCCTGCACTCCCAAAGTATGAATCTTATCGGATTTTTCTTGGTTGGCAGTCACAAGTGGATATCATACCTCAATGCAATTGTGAGGAGGTGAGCACAATGCTATGGCAGGTAAGTCTACCTCTCATATTATAGACAGATACACACAGGCAATGGCAGCCTGCAGATGTAGTCACAACTGTTCACATATGGCAAGAATTAGAAATGATTTTATGTCTACTGCAAGTCAATTATGAGAAGGCTTTTTCCTTCTAAGCACTTGACACTCAGCATCGTGCTTATGCAGGACTAAAGATACCAGACAGTGGTTTGCAGGGTATATAGAAGGTGTGCTTGTCTCCAACTGTTACTAGGACATGCGAGTGTGATGTTCAGGTCTAGTGCTATTGCCTTCCATCATCTGCCTACTAGCAGAGGATTCCATTAAGGGTGCTACTGCATGACTGCAGCACTGTGACAAGCTTAAACTCACAGGCATGTCTGCTGCTTTTTACAGTATGCAATTAAAGTTGATGGTTTTACATTGTATGGTATACATGTATTGTGAAGTGTATTTCTGTTTACCCTAAAATAGTTGAAGCACATCTGACAAGCATATTACAGTTGTAACTAGATTAAAGGATCTGCTGTGGAGCCCATCTCTCATCACGTGGCATAAAGCACAGTTGTCACATCAAAAATTATAGGAGGCTTCCCTGGTTGAAAATGCATAGAATGTAGGATAAGAGTTGCATCTAGTACGTCAAGAAGCATTTAACTGTAGCAATGTAAGTCTCACTGTTCTGAAAGAGATGAACAGACAGGATACAGGAGCGTGGATCAGGGTAAAGAACGTTATTTTGCAGGCTGACCCTGACACCATCATAAATATGGGATTATGATCTGAGAACAATGTGCTGTTTAGATCAGCCACATCATCCCACAGTATTGATTTCAATATCCAGACATGTGCAAAATGCTGCTATATTCTTAATCAGAAGAAATACTGCCATCCTCACATTTTGCATGTTGAGACACTTTTTAACATACCAACAAGCCACGTACAGTAGAGAAGGGGTTGTGCATTTGCACATCCTTCATCTACTGCACCAATTGCATTGACAGTGTGCCTGAACTGATTTGCTGCCTAACTATAATAATCAGAAAAATGAGAGACCAATGAAGTAAAAATGCACAAAAAAAAAAAAAAAAAAGTTGAAATTGTTTTACAAATAACTATCAGAAGTCGCCATGTTACTATCTTGCAGTACTCCTAAATGGCCTGACTCTGCATAGCAATACGATAAATACACAGAAAATAAACTGATATGGAGAGGAATAATAATATATTAGTGACACTGATGTATATTGTGATTAATAAGTTTACCTACTGGTGTGAGTGCCAGTATTTCACTTCAGTTATTCAACATCATGTTGATAACAGCCAGTGGAGAAAAAAGTTAAATAACAACACTGATTTTCTTCTTTTCTACTTCACCATCACCAGCCACATCTCCAGCTGTAGCCACAGAGAGCAGATCAGCCAAGGATTTCTTTTACACTTTCTCATATATGTACTATTCCTGCCATTCCTGTTTTTAGGAAAAGTGATGAGGTTAAAACTACCAAAATAAAAATTCCAACAAAACACTAATTAAAGGTCATGCTGCTAAATACTAGGACTCTAAACATTAAACTGCACTCATTGTAAGCATTTCTAACCCTGGAAAATGCTGACATCTGTGCAGTTACAGAAACCTAGTTCAAAGCTGTGGAGAGCACCCTAGCCTTACCTGGTTACTCATCCTATCATACATTCAGACCTCAAACTGTGGGCAGTAAACCCAAAGGGGGTGGAGTTTCAATATACAATAAAGACATACACACCGCCAGGCTGGTCAAGCAGAATGATGCACAGGAGACACTCCAGGTGCAGTTAACCATTGACAAGACCCTTATTCAAATCATAGCTTGCTACCGGCCCCCAAATCTGACTCAAGATGCCCAATTTGCTTATTTGGACCTGTTCAAATCTATCAAGATTCAACCCTTTACCCTGATCCTGGGTGACTTTAACTTCCCAAACATATGCCAGAACACAAATGCCTGAGATTCCCTGATTTTGTCAATGCAAATGCCTTGGAACAGCTAGTCAATACTCCCACAAGAGGTGATAATATCTTGGACTTGGTATTAACTAACATGAGTAACCACTGCAGCATCCCTACAGTATCATCCTCCCTGGTAAGAACCAACCACAAAGCGGTCACTTTCAAAGTCACCATCTTCCCCAAACCCCTTCTAGCTAGGATCAGACATAAAAACTTCTCCAAAACTGATTACAAGCTCATGAGGGATGGTATAAACAGCTCCACAGCCCCCTCCCCCTCTGTAGAAACTGACACCAATATCCAAACCAACACCAAAGCACTATACAAGCATTTATAAAAATGCATAGAATCAGGAATACCTGACAGGCTAACTCATCCTCTGCAAGGAAGAGTAAACTTGTCTGGTTGACATCTGCAATAACTAAACTGTATAACAAAGGAAAAAATTGTTGTCCAAGACCAAGAAGGAGTAGGTGCCCAATTGGAGGCAATGTCTCCTTAGCCTAAACAAGCAAATAAGCACTAGTGAAATTCTCCAAAGCAAACTTGAAGTCCAAATTCACCACATCTGCTAGAGACAATCATAAGGTCTTATTCACATATATCTGCAACCTCAAAGGAAGCACCCAGAACTGCTCAGAACTGGTGGTCAAGGACACCACATATACCAATACCGTAGATATAGCACACTTGCTGGCTGACAGATTCAGTGAAAACTTTACCCTTCTGTCCCCTCATCAGTAAATCAGGACATCCCCAGTACCTGCCCCCTTCCCCGTATATCTAGGGAGCAGGTCATCACTGCTCTCTCAAAGGCAAAAAATACAGCCTCCATGGGACCCAATAACATCCCAGGCTGCATCCTACATGAACTCAGGCAGGAACTTGCAGTACCATTAGGCACCCTATTCAACCAAAGCCTGATTAATGGCTTCATCTCAGCTGAGTGGAGGACAGCCACTGTCATCCCTTTACACAAAGGTGGATGATCCACCTATCTGGGAAATTATAGATCCATCAGCCTAACTAGCCTGATCTGCAAGGCCATGGAATGGATCATAACAGACCTCATTAACAAGGACATTGGCAACCTCCAAACACTTGATTCCACACAGTTTGGCTTCATCAAGAGGAGGTCATGTCTGCTAAATATGGTCGACTTCTTTGAGACAGTCACCAAAGCCATGGACAAGGAGAAAGACGGAGCACACTGCCTACCTTGACCTGGCCAAAGCTTTTGATACTATTCCCCACTTGGGCATAATAGATAAACTCTCTCAACTAGGCATCAATCCATATGTTACCAGATGGGTAGCAAACTTGCTCACTGATAGAACCCATGTAGTCAAAATAGGGGAAGCCACATCAAGCAGTACTCTGCTGTTTGGGGTATACTTTTCTGAGGTGCAGGCCAAAACCAGTGGGGTATGGCTGACCATGTTTGCAGATGACTGCAAGCTGGGTGCTGTCATCAATTCCCCTAGAGATGTGGACATCCTCCAAGAGGTTCTCACTCAGACAAATGACTGGCCTCAAGCTGAATACCAAAAAAATCCATCATAATCTCCTTTGGGGAGAGTGACATCCCCACAAATTATCACATTAATAACAATGTCCTAAGAACATACTCCGTCATGAGGGATTTGGGCATCTAGGTTGATAGCAACCTGACTTTTGACCACCATGTTGCATCCATTGTACAGAAAGTCTTCTACATGACCCACCTCATAAGTAAGGGTATCTCATCTAGGGTCAAGGAAGTCATAACATCTCTGTATTCTTCCCTTATAATGCCCATTATTGAGTACAATGCCCCTTTTGGCAGGTACCTCGCAAAGCACATGCAGCAGCTGGAAAGACCGCAGAGGTTCCTCAACAGGAGAATCCAGGGCCTCAAACATCTACTATACACAAATAGGCTAAAAGCCCTATCCCTCTAATCAGTTCCATACAGACTCCTAAGAGGTGACCTCTGTCTGGCACACAAGGTGATCACAGACCCCACCTTGATAGGAATGCTGCATATCTGCAAGTCACTTGAGTAACCCACATGCGCTGCCTCAACCTGGTCTGTGACATCAACAAGATTTGTTGGCATGACAGATTTGTGTCCCAGAGACTCCCCCATCTATGGAATACACTCCCTCTCCACATCAAGCAGAGTACCTCTTTACCCCTTTTTAAGTGCAACCTTGATACCTGGATGGGAAACAGAAAATATACCCCTGGGATTCCACCCTTGTCCCTGTTGGACAGGGGCATCAGATGCTGATTTGTCTAAACATGGACTAAACTCTTGGCTGGGCTTATTAGGGCCTCAGGGCCAATAGCCTAGTAACCTCCTACGATCCTATGAGCAGGTAGCAGCAAAGCTACTGTTCCAGTGACACCACGTGTGTGTTGCTCTTTAATAACTATTTGTGTAGCCTGGTAACCTCATTTCTTGCTGAGAACATAACCACTTGCTGAGCCAGCCTGTCTCTCAGATAATGGCATTGAATATTTCTGTTCCAAAACCCACTCCATGAAATAGCAACATTGTCACTCTGGACTAGATGTTTGTATAGCCATCTTAGAAAGGATGGTTTACTTTTAATACATATTTTAAGCCATAATATCCTACTCTGTGTGTTTATATTTTATTGTATACACCTCTAAAGGCATTATTAATATTCGCAGCTTACTTTGGATAGCTAAGAAATTATAAACTACTTTATAAAAAAAGGTTCTAACATTTCACTTCCAGATTATTGCTTTTGACATATATTAATTGCCAATGTATTTAAGTACTGATTTGTAGTTATTGTTGTCAGCTATTACTAAAATCAATCAGTATTTACAAAGCATAAATTTTAAACTGGTAATATAGCATTGGACAGTGATAGTACATTGAGGCACACAATTCAGAATATGACACAGAGATAATTAATTAATAAGGATGAGAAATTTTGTAGCATGCAAAGCTACATAAAAGCAGACAGAACTTTTAAGACAACTTAATAGATAATGTATCTATAGTATGTTCAATTCCTTTATCCTCCATATTGAGCACTGTAGAGATATAATAGATCATCATTTTGTGGTGTTAGATCTTGCGGTGTCCAAGAGCAGTCTGTTTTTCCCCTATGTTACTCTCCCACCTTCTTAGAATTTACTGCATGTATACAACAGACTTGTGTATCAATCTATATCTACTATCAGTGTCTTTTTGCAATGTTTGTGTTTGGCTTCGAAAGGACTTGAAGCCTGCTGCATTTGTCACAATATTCCTGAGCAGCAGGAAGTAGCATGAGTAGTGAATGATGGGAAAAGCTCTTGGGTTGGCATATAAGGAGCCTTTGGCAAAACACAACAATCTATTTGAACACTGCCAGGCACAGGAGGAATCTCTGCGGCATACTCAGGTAGTTGAGATACCATTGGGAACACTAACCTCTGATTGTGATCTGATGTTCTGTGTTTCTACCACTCCTGTTGGCCTCAGTTAAAAACTGCACAGTTGCATAAAACTACATGCACATTTTATGCTAAGGCTGCTGTTTGTCTATTGTCATATACAAATACTTCCTCAACTGACGATGATTTTGGCTATTGCAGATACACACAGTCATGGAAGAATGTGTGTTTCTGCTCTACACATACATCACCTGTGATTCTGTTTTGTACTAGGCACCTTGTGGATTGTTATTCAATAATATTACATGGGACTGGACATAATTATAAAGAACACAGTGGCTGTTTTATACTTTATAGCACATATAGACAATACATGATATTTAGTAACAGAGCTTAGTAATTGTAATTGTACTACATTGTGCAAAATTATTCTGTTACTTTGCGGGTTGCTATTTTTATACTCTTATACATCTGCTGCATGTTACGTTGCATAACGATCCAGAGATGCTGGCCATATTTTAGTGTATAATTATAGCATACTTATTTCACAATGCATGCCAGTAGTGGTGGCACAATTATGGACATGCCTGATGTTTTCTATAGTGACTACTGCATCAAATCTTCTAAGCAAGGGTGGGAAATGCTGCACTATTGTGGTTATTTAAATCTGCATGCAGGTCTGTCATGTCTCTGTAAACCATGTGTCATTGGACAAATGCCATCATCCAGCCATGAAGCCCAGAGGCAGTATCACGTAGAGAATATAGAGATACCACTGTTCACTTGCTGTACACTATCTCAGTAGGAGCCTAAGTTCAGTATTACAAATGCCATGTCCAGTGCACACAATTTCCTCAAAGATACCCCTGTTGTACATGAACTTTGGTAAATGCCTCACATGTGCTCCCAGATGCTGATATTATGGCCTTTTCCTGATTGCTTGCAGGAGTCATATTTAAATATTCCTTATACATTTCATTTCATCTTGGCAGATGACCAAAGCACTTCTTTATTCACACTCACCTAGGGTTGCCACCTTTTCAAATGCCCAAAGTGGGAGATTTTTGGTACAGACATCAGATTTTGCAGGCCGAAACATACTTCACTTTTTTTGCCTAAATAAAAGCGTATTCTTTTAGCATTTTATTTGCTTATTCTGTTTCTTATAACATGGAAGTGTTTCAGATACAGAATAACTGTTTTATGTAACTATTACATATAATATAGGAAATAATTTTGCCCTAAAATCTCAGGACATTTGTGATTTTTTACAATTTTTTTGCAGGACACAACTGCCCAAAGAGGGACTGTCCCTTGCAAAGTGGGATAGATGGTAACCCTACACTCACCTGATTGTCTTGTGGTATGCTGTTGGCTTGATTGTCCAATTCTGAGGCTGGATGATTAATTATAGCACAGACAGCACAGATGGAGAAGGAGATGTGAGACACCAGCATTAATAATTTGGAACAAATTTATTATAAAGTGACTACAAGTTAACACGATTTTAGTATTTTATTAAATTAGCAGTTATGTTATGACATATCCATAAACAATCTCAAAGAAGGCAGTACATGAAGTTAACAAATTCTGAGTCCACTGTCAGCAGCAAAACCTCTGTCGGTCAGTCTTACCAGTTTAAGTAATAAAAATAATGTTGGTCAGGCACATAGATACACAAAACTTCTAAGACTACACAATTAAACGTTTATTTATTGACAAGTCAAACTGCTATAATCAAAACATTATGTCATTTTACTATCACATTGCATTGCTTTTCCTCATATCTGGTACACACCTTGCATTTTCACATGCACACGTGCTGGAAAAAGAAAGCACTCCATATATGAACAGATGAGTATTACTTTTCAAAGTTAAGTTCTGATTTTGTCTTACAACTGGCCTCAGAACATTCTGTAATCCCTTCCCTTCTCTGTGTATTATTAATTTAAGGTATTACTGCTCAATGCTAGGATTCTAAACCAAAAACTCCATTCCCTAGAAGCTCTATCCACCCTAGAGAATGCTGATGTCTGTGTGGTCAGTGAGATATGATTTAAAGCCGTAGAGCACACCAACAGTGCAAGGTTATAATGCCTTCCACATATTTAAACCAGCTACTACACAGGCAGGAATTAACGGCAGAGGTGGTTCAGTTTACATCAAAAATAAATATACCTCAAGGACGATTAAACAGGATAATGCGCTTGATCTACTCCATGTTCAAATCACCATAGGCAAAATCCAATACCACTTCCTTGCAAGATATAGGTCCCCCCTCTATGGCTCAGGAAAGCCATACCGTGTATTTAATACTCACCATCCAACCCTATACTATATTTGAGGGTGACTTTAATTACCCAACTATTAACTGGGAATCCTATATGACACCAAATGTACAAGCACAGAGATTCCTGAATTTTGTAATCACAAACTCCTAGGACCAGATTGTCCATACAGCAACTAGGATGCAACCATATTAGATCTGGTCCTCACTAACATGGGCGAGTGCTGCAAACCCCCTAGTGTAATGTCTTCTCTGATAAGGTCAAGCCACAAAATGGTCTCCTTTGAATTAGAAATAAAACCTGGACCCCTAGCTAATCCTGGAATATTCAGGAAATATTTTAAGGCTAACTTCCTCCTGTTAATAAGCGATAACCTGGTAAAATTTCAAGCCACTATAAACCATGCAAACACTGCTGCCTATGTAGAACTGTTCACAGAAACCCTATACAAACATGTTAATAGCTGCATAGAGGCAGCTGTACCCAACAGGAAGAAGTACAGAACTAACTCCAAAACCAAGCCACCATGGTGGAGTCAAAAAATCAATAGGCTATATAACAGAAAAAGATTAGGAGGCACAGCACACAGCAGGATAAAAGCACTCATCATAACACACAAACAACTCAGAGGACAAGTAAAGTATACCAAAGCCAAATTGGAGGTAAATTTGGCCTCCCAGGCAAAGGACAACCACAATGTATTCTTTAGTTATGTCCGCAACCTCAAAGGCATTACACAATTGTGTGCAGAGCTTTTTGTAAAAGGAGCCACCTATACTGAGCCAGAAGATATAGTAAACCTACTGGCCAACAAATTCAGCTCCAAATTTCCCCCTGAACTATCCCTCAGGAAATTCCATCAAATATAACTCATGAATGGAGAATGTCAACAGTCATCCCTCTGCACAAAGATGGGCCATCTACAGACCCTTAAACTACAGACCCATAAGTCTCACTGGTCTTACATGCATAGCTGTGGAAATAATTTTTATGGAAATGATCAATAATGTCCAGCAGGAAAATGATTGTCTGTGGGTCCTGGGTATTCAAGCTCCTATGCAGAGGAGGAAAAATGTCCACGAATAAAATACCCTAGGGAAGCCAAGAACAAATGAATGACCAGGTAGGCTGCCTTAATTAAGGTATGGTGGGATGTCAGTGAAGAAGCTGGGCTACCAGTAAAGCCTTGAGAAAGGCTATGCATACCCAAGCACTTGTGGTTGAAGGCTGAGTAAAGCCTTTAGAAAGGATTCGTATACAGGTCGTAGTTCCAGCTGGTCAGGTCGCCTGGTGCGAGGAACCACTAGTGTGGCAGCTAGAAATCAAAGATGAAACACACAGAAAAAACAGGCAAAACAATGTAAATGTGGCTTGGCTAAGGAGCTCTGCTCGCCATGGTGGCAAGAAATCAACGTAGTTGAAGTTCAGATTCTAGAAGGTTGTACTTTATTGAAGTAAAAAGTACCAGAAGTACAATCACCATCGAAGCGTAGTTCCTTAATGGAAAGTGTGATCCTGAGGATTTCCTTTTATAAGAAACCCCCAGGTACTCAATAAAGTATGACATTTGCCTGTTTTTTCTGTGTGTTTCATCTTTGATTTATAGCTGCCACACTAGCGGTTCCTCTCACCAGGCGACCTGACCAGCCAGAACTATGACCTGTATATGAAGCCTTTCTAAAGGCTTTACTCAGCCTTCAACCACAAGTGTTCGGTCGCATAGCCTTCTCAAGGCTTTACCGTAGCCCAGCTTCTTCACTGACATCATACCGCACTCCACCAAGGCAGCCTACCTGGTCATCGATTTGTTCTTGGCTTCCCTAGGGTATTTTATTCGTGGAAATGATCAATAATGATATAGTAAACCTCCAGACACAGGACCCAATGCAGTTTGGTTGCATCAAGGGCAGGTTATGCCTATTCAACCTGGTGGACGTCTTTGAGAAGGTCACCAAATTAATGGCTGAGGGTAAAATGGATTTACACTGTCTACCTTGACCTGGCATTTGAGACAATAGCCCACTTGAGCATTGTTGACAAAATCAAATGATTAGGTTCAAACCCATATGTCACCTAGTGGGTAGCCAATTCTCTCACAAACAGGACTCAGATAGTTAGAATTGGGGAGTCCACCTCTAGAAAAAGGCCAGTCACAAGTTGAGTCCCTCAGGGATTGATCCTTGGAGTGCACCTTTTTGGCACTTACTTCTCCAAAGTCTAGGCCAATGTCAATGGTCTCTGGCTGACTAAATTTGCAGATGATTGCAAATTAGGAGCAGTCATTGAATCCCACACCAACATAAATGTTCTCCAGGAAGAGGTGACACAGACTGACAACTGGTGTCAGAACCATGGACTAAAACTAATGCCAAGAAATGCATAATAGTATCTTTTGGGAAGTCATCCACCCCTTGTAACTATCATATTAACAACACGCCCCTTAGAGTTGACCCATTATTCATGGACTTATGGACACACAGACAGTAATATAGCCTTTGACCATCATGTGTCTACAGTAGTGAGGAAATCATTCTATGTTGCATGCTTATAAACAAAGGTATGAGATCTAGGTCCAAGGAAGTCATTGTTCCACTGTATTCATCATTCATCAGACTTATCATTGAGTACATTGTCCCCTTGGGTATTTACCTAACCAAGCATATCCAACAAATGGAATGTCCACAGCAGTTCTTCACTAAAGGAAAACACTGTGCAAGTGAAATGTCCTATGCAGACTGCCTAAAGGCCCTATTCCTGTATTCTGTCTCCTACAGGCTATTGAGGGGAGCTCTATGCCTGGCATACAGGGCATTGTCAGACTCCACTCTTATGGACCTCCTGCCTATCCACAAAACAAATAGCATCAGCATTACCCATTCTAAAGACTTAAACCTTGCCTATGATATAAATAGGACTTGCTCAAAGACAGGTATGTATCCCATAGACTACCCTGTCTCTGGAACAGGCTGTCCATCCATGTGAAGCAGGGTTCCTTCATAACCTAATTCAAGTGTAACTTGAACAATTGGATGGAGAACAGGAAATTCATCCCTGGCTTGGCACCTATGTCTCTAATGGGCACAGGCTATCTGTGAATGGTTCACCTCCCAGGCCCCTGCTTGTTAGTGTTTCATCTCCTAACCCCTGCTTACACTTATCAAGGGTACCAGAACATGTCAGAGATTTGGGATGCATGGCTAGGCTTAAAAATGCCCTTGTGGTCATTAGCCTAGTATACAACTATGAGCCTATTAAACTGAGTGCAGCCATGGCTTAATAATTCTGCAATTTGAACTTTATCTATAGTAAATGTCTGCAACACTTTAATTGTAATACAAAATTAAACATATGAATGCTGAAAAAGGGCCTCTAACTACATATATAGGCAAAGCGTATTTCCCCACAGTTCATCCTTTGGATTTTGACACTTATGCAAAGCATGGGTTCAAAGAATAAACTGCTCCTAGTTTATAAGCATTTGTATACATTTAAATTTAAAGTGTACTACTGAATAAAGGATGCAACAATATGTTAGCTGCAAAGAGAACAACTATTTTGACAATGTTATTGTCTTTCATTACTTTATTCATTGTGTAATGCACATCTGAGACTTTTTCTAAAAACATGATGGAATCTGAATAATTTTGGAATGGATACTGAAGTGCATGCAAGAGTACAATGCTAGCATTAACAGACACAGTCTACTATTACATTTGTGCTATCTTCACTACTTACCAGCTGAACAGATTTGATGCAATCATGTGGGAATTTCTGGTTGAGGGTTTATAGTGCCTGAATATTTGAACTGTATCTTACTGAAATTGGTACACCTTGTTTGCTCTAGCACAGACTACATCCAGGCCTGCTGAATCTAGCTTTGTTTATATGCTTGTTGTTTGTTTACTTGTTATTTCCCTGGAAGCTAATTCCACCTAATACGCGGCTTCTCAGTGCTTCTGTGGATCACTAGTGATATCTGCATTGCTTACTGTACTAGTTCCTTGTTTCACTTGAAAGAAAGTTACTGTTTGTCGTTTTTGCATTTAGTTACTTGTAACACATTGCACTCAAGTTACCTGGCACTTGCTCACTAAAGCAATTCTATAAGTCAGCACTAAAAATTAAAAGCACTACACCCTCACTCCCCACTGGCCCTTGTTTTCAATTATTAAGGAATTCCCAATATTATTCTAGCATGTCCAAAGGTCAGTTGTCAATCTCCTCTCCGGTCCAGCTGGTGAATCTGGGAATCTTGAGGCAATGTTATAACTGCCTCATGTACACAGACAACCCTCTCCTCCTCCCACATAACACAAATACTTGCGAGAGATACAGCTATTTAGCCAAACTGGAGGCTGAGCTCTGTCAACTCAGGACTGGCAAGACCAGACAGGAGGAGAAGGCAACTACACACACCACAAAACCAGCCTCACATAATGCTACCACACCAGTGAATCAAACACATAAACACACAAAGACATACTCGGAGGCTCTGAGTAAAAATTTACCTAAATAGCAGAGGCCTCCAAAGCAGACACCCAAACAACTGCTACCTCAAGACACCCCACAAGCAACACATAAACCACAAAAGCAGTGTGCAAAGCAGTCACAGCCCTTAAGGCCAAATACAACACAAAACATACTTGTCATAGGTGACTCCATAGTCAGACACACTGACGTCCCACTCACCAGGCTGAACAAGGAGAGGGTCACAGTAAGCTGCCTATCGGGTGCTAGAATCCGCCACATAACACAAGCACTCTGGTCACTCCACGGCAAGTACAAATATGACACAGTCATTGTCCATGCTGGTGTGAACGACCTGAGACGTACCTTCCTGGACTACATGAAAAGAGACATAGAGGAGCTCTCTGATTATGTAGCCCAGGCAGGTATGACCCTGACCCTGAGCAGTATCCTTCCTTCACCAAGAATGATGCCACAATATAGAGACAAGATGATCAGCTTTAACAATTGGTTTAATGTCTGGTGTCATTCAAAGGGGATCCAGTGTCTGTCTGCCTGGGATGACATGCTTGGCAAGCCACACTGCTTCACGACGGACGGCTTGCACCTGTCACCCCTGGGATTCCGGATATTGGCTAAGGCTCTTGCCACCCCATAGTGCCTTTTTAGGCAAGGCTCAAATTCTAAACCTACCACCCTAGAAAACAAAAATGGGAAGAAACTGAGGGTAATGCTGCTCAATGCCAGAAGTCTAAATCTCAAAATGCACGCACTCGAGGCCCTTCTCAGTATGGAGAACATCGATGTCTGTGCTGTAACTGAAACCTGGTTCAAGGCTCCTGAGAGCACCCCGGCACTATTAGGTTTTACCTCATATCATGCGTTCCGCCCCAAAACCCGGACCACACCACAAAAGGAGGGATGTATCCATATTCATAAAGGATACCCACACCTCCAGGTTGGTGGCAACGCACAAGCTTGAAACCATCCAGGTGCAACTAACCATAGGCAAAACTGCTCTACAAATTGTAGCATGCTACAGGCCACCCTCTCAAACTCAGGAACCCCACACAGCCTTCCTGAAGACACTGGAGGGTATAAATGTATCTCCAAACACCATCATATTGGGTGACTTCAACTACCCGAATATAGACTGGGAACATTACTCAAGCCCTAACTTTCTAGCCCAATGGTTCCTGGAGTTCATAAATTCAAATGCCATGGAACAGCTAGTCACTGTTCCCATGAGAGGAGAAAATATACTAGATCTCATTATCACAAACATGGGGACAAAATGATCCACACCGAAGTATATCCCTCATTGGTGAGATCTGATCATAAACTAATCTCACTGGAAATCCACATCCCCCCCCCCACCCCAAACAAAAAAGACCACAGTGAAGAACTTCTATAAAGCAAACTTCACACTACTCAAGACTGGTGTGGTATCCTTCAAGGCCCCTGAGCCAGTGGAAACCACAACCCAAGCTGCGGAAGCCCTTACAAATGCCTTCTATGAACACCTCCAGGACTGCATGGATCAGGCAATCCCAAATAAAACCAAGACTCTTTCCACAAAGGGCAAACGTCCAGTCTGGTGGACCCCAGCCATTAACAAACTTTACAATAAGAGGAGTGTTAAATAAATTGTTAAAATCAGACTGTAAAAAATCACTTGGCATTTAAAAAATGACAGTCAATAACAAACAGTAATGCAGGTTTCTCAGGTATCTACTATACATATACTCTAATGTACATTAGGAGGCAAAAAAACATACACAAACTTGTACAGAATTTTGTCTAGCTTTATTCAGGAAATACCTGATATTTTATAGGGTTTACAATCAGCTTTTGCCCACCTCACTGACGTGGTCAGTGACAGGGTCTTTACATCATGACCATTCATAAGAAAATGCTGATATTACAATTTTTAAAAGTTACTTTCCCATGAGAATATTACAGCCTTGCAAGCACCTGGTCAGTCACAATGTCCTTCCGAGGATGTAGCCAATTCAAGGCTCTTAGATTAGTTCAAATACAATGGGTGCATGTCTTCTTTAATACTTCTCTTTGTCTCTTTCTTGTCCACCAGCTGGACATTTTCTCTGATAGTGCGCACAAGGCCATTCTTCTGATGGAAGCAGGAAAAGATACACATGCACACAGATTCATTATTTTCTAACTTTACAAAATAATCTTTTACTGACAGACATGAGCCAGCCGAGCTGCCAAGGCTAAGTTTCTAATCACACTGCAGCTTATGCTTCAAGCAATAATATGCAAGTTTATTTCTACTATTACAGAATTAAATGCATTACATATTACTCTATTTCTTAATCTATGTATTTTCATATATGTTCAAGTTCATTTATATATATCTAACCACACAACTTATATATGTCTGAATGTTTGGATACATATCTTCCTAACAGCTTATATGTGAATACATATCTTTCTAACAGCTTATATGTGAATACATATCTTTCTAGCAGCTTATATGTGAATACATATCTTTCTAGCAGCTTATATGTGAATACATATTTTTCTAACATTCTCCCTCCTGTTAATGCATTTCATTCTATTTGAAACATAAACAGTATTATTTCATTTCTTAGCCTTCTCCTTTCAAGGACTTTCAGCTAAGTAAGTCATTTGTTTTATATTTCAGATAGGCTTTCGCTTGGTATCAACAAATTCAATTCCATGTCCTGGTACATAGTTTCAGTTACTGATATGTCAACTAGGTCTTTAACTAATTTTTTCACACAGGGTATGCCGCAGCAGACACATGCTCCAATTATGAGCAGTACTACACAAATTGCAATCAGAATATTCATAAGGACCGACCCCACCCCCAAATAGATTCTGGAAAAGTTCGACAGTGGGTTTGGGCCTGGTTCTGCCATTGCTGACACCTGCTGTATTACCTCCAGGTGATCATTGATTTCATGTTGGTTGTCTGGAATGTACGCACAGCATTCTTCTTTGATAAGCGCACGCCACCTCTCGCCGCTAGGGTGAAGTCGAGCCATTCGGTTCTGTAGTACGACTGTTCTCATTGCATTCATTTCATCAGTCACAAGTTCAAGAGTGGAAAAGTCGCATTGCTCATTACTTGAGGAGTTTTGACAATTTCCTCAGTTCCCAAATCGATTTGACTGCTCCATAGGCTGGGAATATTCCAGCCCAGGATATAACACTGTCACTCAAGTCCATATGAGTCAGTTTTTCTTTGTCCTTCACAGCCGAGTGATCCTTCCAGCTTGCTTCAATCTTACCCACCGGATTAGTAGGTTTTTTGACTGTATTCTCGGCTTGCTGAGCTGCATCTCTCCGTATGTATTTTACCCAGGGCAATTCTGCACTATGTCTTATGGCTGGAACCAGATAACCCAAAACAACTGCGGACCAATTCTCAGGTAACCATTTATAGGCCTTTTTCCCACAAACAAAATAGCAGTTTTCCACTTTAGTACTGATGCGGGTTAACCCTGAATGAAACATTTTTTTATCTATAACAGATAATTGTCTATATATTTCAGGAGTTTTTTGCACATCTCTCAATGTTGTTTTCATCAGGCTTAAATACGAACCATAGTTCGAGCTACAACTAGTACCTTGGTCTACAGGTTTTATATAACATTTGTAAGACACAGTTATGTTACAATTACTCCAACCAACCTGAGTGTATCATTTTAACAAAGCAAACAATTCCTTTCTGAGTAACGGTAAATATAATGCCACTTTGTCTTGTGATCTCACAGTACCCGTGTCAAACAATAGGTTTTCCCAAGTTTCATTTATCCCCAGGGGACAGCAGACATTAAAAGTCCTCCATATGCTGTGGTATTGCAGTACAAACCCAGCAATTAAACGTTCATAGTCTCTACATAGACTCGTTTCATAGCCAGGTATGTGTTGAAGTTCGGTGCCAGTCTATAGCCAGTTCATCATCACGTTTTATCAATTTCACTTCTGTAGTTATATGCAAGAAAAACCATAACAACAAAAAGGTCACTACAAACATGGTTAATAAATGTATGATCAGTAGGCCAGTGAACCAATGTCTTTGGGGTTGTTTTACATTTTTATTCACTCTGCCTCTGGCCATCCTGTTTCTGTGGTATGTCAGTTAAAAAATGTTTGTCCAACTTAAACTCTTTAAGTGGTTTACAGTGCGTCAAATGAACCCAAGATGATCTCTCAGCAATTTTTACTGCAGTAGGTGTTGCCAATAGTACCTGGTACGGACCTTCCCACTTTGGACTCGCCCAGTTCTTTCTTTTGATGACTTTCAGCCAGATCCAGGACCCCGGGGTCAGCACGGCCTCTGGTTTTGTTTCTTTTTTGTCTGAAAAAGAGTTCAACTGCAAAACAGTCTTATTTGTTAACAATTTCTTCATATAACTAGCTAATGAGCTATCGGCCTCCAGCTCTGCAGGCATGAGGGCCTTCCATTGTGGCACACAATATGCTCTTCCAAATACTACCTCAAAAGGGGTCAAGCCCCTTACATTTGGAACAGTTCTCATGCTCAGCAGTGCTAAAGGCAGACAGCAAATCCAAGTCTTTTGAGTCTCACTCATCAATTTTCTCAACTTATTTTTCAAAATTCCATTGTACCTCTCCACCAGTCCTGCTGACTGGGGGTGATAGGCACAATGGTTTTTCAAAGAAATCCCAAAGAATCTCCCAAGCTGGTGTATTGTCTGATTAACAAAATGTGTTCCATTGTCACTATAAATTCTTTCCGGTATGCCAAATCTAGGAATGATTTCTTTCACTAAGGCTTTTGCTACTGTTGCTGCATCCGGATTCCTGGTCGGAAAAGCTTCTACCCATTTTGAGAACATATCTATGATCACTAAACAGTATTTTTCCTTCACATTTATTCAGTTCTATGAAATCCATACAAATAGTATGGAACGGATAGGGTGGTGTCGGAAAGCTCCTCGGGTTTAAATGCTCCCTGTGCATGATGTTTGCTACAAATATGACATGTTGCACAAAATTTTTGTGTATAATTCGTAAATCCGTATGTTTGGAATGTTTTGTTAACTAACTGTACCATCCCCCCTGTTGAGACATGGCTCTGCCCATGACTCAACAAAGCTGCATATCTAAATAAATTAGATGGCAATATTGGCTTTTTTTCTTTGGAGATGTACAGTCCCTCTTCAAGGATTGCTCCTCATTTTATCCACTTTTGCTTTTCTGCTTTTGTAGCTAATGTCTGCATTGTTTTTAACATTTCTAAATCTAGAGTCTCAGAAGGTTGTAGTTCTTCATTTGAAAACACAGTTTCTAGGTCTGAGGCAGCTTGCTTTGCGGCTGCATCAGCCCGAGCATTCCCTTTTGAAATTTTGTCTTGTTGTCTGGTATGGGCTGTACATTTACAAATAGCTATTCTAGTGGGTAACTGAATAGAATCTAACAGGTTCAAAATCAATTGTGCATGATTAATCGGTTTGCCAGTAGATGTTATCATTCCCCTGTTATTCCACTGTTGTGCAAAGACATGCACTGTAGAGAAAGCATACTGGCTGTCAGTATATATGTTAACACATTTGTCTTTCGCTAGAGTGCAAGCACGTGTCAAAGCTATCAATTCTGCTGCTTGAGCAGACAGGTTATGTTGCAGGGGTTGTGCTTCTATGATTTCATTATCTGTCACTACTGCATAACCCACTAGGTTCTTTCCTGTAGGTCCTCGTTTACAGGACCCGTCCACATAAAGTGTCACCTCTGCATCGGCTAAAGGCACATCAGTGAGATCTTGTCTGGGTGTGGTTATTTGTTCCATTTCCTGTAGGCAACTGTGTGGTGTGCCATCTACAGGAATTGGAAGTAATGTCGATGGATTTAATGTTGTGCATCGTTCAATCGTCATGTGAGGTTGACTCAATAGTATGGTCATACAAGAAAGATGTCTGGCAGGGGACAAAATGCTATTTTTCTTGCAGTAAAATTATTGCAACTGCATGAGGTACTCTCAACGTGAGAGGATGAAACAATACCACTGAGGCGAAGCTTGCACTGCCATAGCTGCTGCAACAACTGCTTGCACACAGGGGCAATGATCATGCCACGGTCTAACTGTGATGAATAGTAAGCTATGGGGCGTTGCTTGCCATGTTGTTGCGTCAGTACTGACGCCATATATCCCGCCTACAATCTACAGTCTGGAAAAATCTCTTATGGTAATTGGAAGCCCTAAAACTAACGATGAAACTACCAGTTGCTTTAGTCTGCAAAAGCTGCTTCTGCTTCCGATGTCCAATGCAGTGTTTCTTGTGCTGCCATTGGTGTTTTAAATATTAAATCAGCCAATGGAGCCATTTCCAAAGCATAATTCGGTATCCAACTTCAACAAAAATTAGTCGTTCCCAAGAAGGACATCATTTCCTTTTTGGTAGTTGGTTTAGGTGCTTGTAAGATTGCTGTTTTCCTATCTTCATCTAATGTTCTACCTTCTTTGGATATCACATATCCCAGGTATTTAACTTGCTCTTTCCAAAGTTGCAATTTATGTTTATTCACTTTATGCCCTTGCTCGGCCAAAAACTTCAACAACGCTATTGTGTCTTCCCTACATTGCTGCTGGGTAGGGGCTGCAAGCAAGATGTCGTCTACATAAAGTAATACTTGACTGCCCCCTGGTGGAGAAAATCCCGCCAGGTTGCTAGCCATCTCTTGTGCGAATATTGTTGGACTTTCACTATATCCCTGTGGTAGTCGGTGTATACCTTTTGCCCTGAAATGTAAATGCAAACCAATGTTGGCTGTCAGGGTGTATAGGTATTGAGAAAATGCATTGCTAATGTCTACCACGGTGAAATATTTTTATTGGCTTCAAATCATTTAACAAGGTATGTGGGTCTGGCACCGTAGGTGCCCTTGGTATTACTGCATCATTTACAGCCTGTAAATCTTGTACCATCCGCCATTCCCCGTTTGCTTTTTTAACAGGAAATAGAGGAGTATTACATGGTGAATCCAAGGATTCTACCAGTATCCCTTTCTTAAGCAATGCCATTATGATAGGTTTGATTCCCTGTTCCGCATCCTTGCTCAAAGGATATTGTCTTTTTCTTGGTCTAAAGGCCGATTTTGGTGTAATAACTACTGGCCCTGCTGTTCGAATAAGCCCTACATCCGATTTCCCTGTTGACCAAAGAACATTTGGTATTTTACTCAAAACTTTCTCTTCTTCTATCAAGAACGCCAATCAGCTGTCCTCACTCTGTTGTAAGTGTACAGCTGGGCTTGCATTAACCAATTTAGTTTCTGTTTCTGTACTCCTAAGTCTGATAGCTCCAAGTCAGTTAGTTTCTCCCATCTTGTCACTTTGTCACCCAAGTCTACCCACCTAACATTCCTGTTTTTGGTTAGGCTAACATGCG
This sequence comes from Protopterus annectens, assembly GCF_019279795.1. NCBI lineage: Eukaryota > Metazoa > Chordata > Ceratodontiformes > Protopteridae > Protopterus > Protopterus annectens. Next base: position 224,828,760 of record NC_056742.1, read on the forward strand.
GTAGTTTATTGGATTTGTACAATTCCAAGAACTCCTGAGGTAATGAACAACTCACCACACTATTGCCCTCAGTGTCCCAGTATAAAGTCCGTAGTATTAATCTATTTGCGGGATTCCTGAACAATTTTTGTTCATATTCTTTATCAGGCCCTGATGTGCTACAATAATATAGGGTACAATGTAACAAATGTTGTTGATCAACATCGAGGGGAAGCACCTTGCTGGTGGCTACATTCATCAGTTCCTTGGTCACTGCCCTGGACCGGTCGTAACCAGGTCCTGGCTGTACCAATAATAGGCCTCACCCTCCGATCGTACAAAAGCATCAGTTTGTCTCTGTGCCTCCATACCTTTCATGGTAGGGACTACTGTTATGCCAAAAGTTGCATGAGATCTCTTCCTAATAAGTTCATGGGGCATTTGGCAGAAAGTACTATTTTACTTCTCTGGGTTATACCCGAGACAGGGTCAGTTATTGCTATATCATGGGAAAGTGGTTCCCTGTACAGTTGTCCGTTTGCTGCTTTCACTAAAATATAATCGGGTGACTCAGAATGTTCCGTAACTTTGAAGGGTGTATCAAAGTTCGTGATGCTCCTGAATCACACAAAATTTGATTTCTCTCCTTCCACCAGAAGTGTAACTTCCGGTTTAGTGTCTGCTAAATAGAGCTCCAAGCTGAGTAGTGCCAAGTCCAAAACTTGACACTCCCCAACCGCTACATCCGGTTGCATGTCATTTGTTTCTTCTAAGGTATTTACATTATTCCCCTGCTCATTAGTCTCTCCTAGCGACTGTCGAGCAGTATAACTGCCATCTAGTCAATCCTCATCATCCTTATCCTTTTTTCCCACAGGTGCCTTACTCCTACAATCCCTTGCCAAATGTCCTTCTTACCGCAATTGAAGCACTCACCTCTTTTTTCCTGTCCTCATAAAACTCCGAGTTTCTGTCAGAACGTTTGTTACCCTGAGCATTTCGCTTACCCTTTTTGGCTGTTTGTACTACAAAAACTTCCGCACCGTCTTCAGCTGTGAAGACCTGCTTTTCTTTTACTGTTAAAATGTTTTTCGCATGCCTAGCATACTCTAACAAGGCTTGGAGCCTACTGCTCGGTGATCTATCATATGCTTCGTGAAGCTATTGATAGGGCAATACAACCTTTAAAAATGCATTCTTCAACTGTTGTTCATATGAGCTATCATTTTTTGATTTTCAGGAATAGTCATACCACTATGGTTATTGAAACATTCTAATAATCTACCATAGTATCGCCTACTGTTTCATTATCTTGTTGCACGCATTGGTTAATACAAGTCCAATCTGCTCTAGGTTTCCATTTTTCAGTAATGCGGTCTGTAAGACCCTTCAATCTAGTATCTAGTTCTGCGTCACTATGTAGGAGTGGCCTGAGTTGCGTCACGGCATTCCAGGCGCCACAAATCATGTGCCAGTCCGGACCTAAAATTTGTCTAATTACTTTTTCTACCTCTTCCCCATTCAGGTGGTAACTCAATCTCATACCCTGCAAATCTTGTACAAATTTCTCAAAGTTAACTTTTGGATGGGGAATTCCTCTGTAGCTTTCGGATGTCTTCCGTGTCCACGGTCTATACACTAAGAGAGTTGAGGCCTGGCCCTCCTGTCCTGCCTGTGGGTTTGGTACCTCAATTAACGGACAGATTTCCTCACTCTCATCTAATGAATTTCCGCTTAGTTGAACATCTATAAGTGTTTGACGTGTTCGGGATCTAGTTTCGATAGGTTCTCTTACAAATGGTTGTCTGAATACCCCTGTTGTCTCCGGATAACATGGGGGGGGGTCCAGCCCGCCCTCCCGCTTCATATTCTAAGTAAGGCATCGGAGGAGGTGGTGGGGGAGGGGCCGATGCTACTACTGTATTATTATCCTCTTTATCTAGAAATAATGCTTTTGCATTCTTATTTTTCTGTTCCCTTCGGTTCACTTCCTCAATCCACCTATGTGCTTGAGGAATGCCCAACTGTCGTTGTTTTTTTGCCTGACCCTCTGCGTCAGATTTTAACTGTTTCAAAAGTTTTACTAGTGATATTTTATCTAATTTACCATCAAATTCATACTTATTGACCCATTTTGAAAAATGTCTCACATTATCTGCTCTTTGCAATTGCATATACTTTTGCGTCTTCTGTTAGGCGGGTCACGTGACCCTTTAGTGCATTCATTTCCCATGTCTCTTCAAAAAAAGAACTGTTACGTAACCCTTTCTCTTGTACCACGTGGTATCTTATTCCCCGTATCCACAGTAGTGTCTAGAATGACTGTTTTACTTTGCTTTGTTTACTCCCTGATCTATGACTCAAGATACAATACTTCGACTACCTCTCTCCCTGCTATCACAAACCTTAGCAATAGCACAGTGTAACCTGGTCCCTGATCTAAAACAAAAACAAAGAGAGGAATTCTGCTTACCCGAGCCTCCCGCTTACTGTTATGCTTCTTTTAGGATCCAGTTTTCCGCTGCCACAGATCAGACAAGTGGACAGCCTCTTTACATAGGACAATTCAGTCGGAGGTCTTTCCTTCTTCTGCGCAGGTTTCAGTGCCACCTATATGCTCTGACCTGCAGCTTACCAAGGGAATTCCGGCACGATTAGGACCAAAATGTTAAATAAATTGTTAAAATCAGACTGTAAAAAATCACTTGGCATTTAAAAAATGACAGTCAATAACAAACAGTAATGCAGGTTTCTCAGGTATCTACTATACATATACTCTAATGTACATTAGGAGGCAAAAAACCATACACAAACTTGTACAGAATTTTGTCTAGCTTTATTCAGGAAATACCTGATATTTTATAGGGTTTACAATCAGCTTTTGCCCACCTCACTGACGTGGTCAGTGACAGGGTCTTTACATCATGACCATTCATAAGAAAAATGCTGATATTACAATTTTTTAAAAAGTTACTTTCCCATGAGAATATTACAGCCTTGCAAGCACCTGGTCAGTCACAATGTCCTTCCGAGGATGTAGCCAATTCAAGGCTCTTAGATTAGTTCGAATACAATGGGTGCATGTCTTCTTTAATACTTCTCTTTGTCTCTTTCTTGTCCACCAGCTGGACATTTTCTCTGATAGTGCGCACAAGGCCATTCTTCTGGTGGAAGCAGGAAAAGATACACATGCACACAGATTCATTATTTTCTAACTTTACAAAATAATCTTTTACTGAGAGACATGAGCCAGCCGAGCTGCCAAGGCTAAGTTTCTAATCACACTGCAGCTTATGCTTCAAGCAATAATATGCAAGTTTATTTCTACTATTACAGAATTAAATGCATTACATATTACTCTATTTCTTAATCTATGTATTTTCATATATGTTCAAGTTCATTTATATATATCTAACCACACAACTTATATATGTCTGAATGTTTGGATACATATCTTCCTAACAGCTTATATGTGAATACATATCTTTCTAACAGCTTATATGTGAATACATATCTTTCTAGCAGCTTATATGTGAATACATATCTTTCTAGCAGCTTATATGTGAATACATATTTTTCTAACATTCTCCCTCCTGTTAATGCATTTCATTCTATTTGAAACATAAACAGTATTATTTCATTTCTTAGCCTTCTCCTTTCAAGGACTTTCAGCTAAGTAAGTCATTTGTTTTATATTTCAGATAGGCTTTCGCTTGGTATCAACAAATTCAATTCCATGTCCTGGTACATAGTTTCAGTTACTGATATGTCAACTAGGTCTTTAACTAATTTTTTCACACAGGGTATGCCGCAGCAGACACATGCTCCAATTATGAGCAGTACTACACAAATTGCAATCAGAATATTCATATAGACCGACCCCCACCCCCCAAATAGATTCTGGAAAAAGTTCGACAGTGGGTTTGGGCCTGGTTCTGCCATTGCTGACACCTGCTGTATTACCTCCAGGTGATCATTGATTTCATGTTGGTTGTCTGGAATGTACGCACAGCATTCTTCTTTGATAAGCCAAGACGCACCACCTCTCTCGCTAGGGTGAAGTCGAGAGCCATTCGGTTCTGTAGTACGACTGTTCTCATTGCATTCATTTCATCAGTCACAAGTAGATCTCATTATCACAAACATGGGGACAAAATGATCCACACCGGAAGTATATCCCTCATTGGTGAGATCTGATCATAAACTAATCTCACTGGAAATCCACATCCCGCCCCCACCCCAAACAAAAAAGACCACAGTGAAGAACTTCTATAAAGCAAACTTCACACTACTCAAGACTGGTGTGGTATCCTTCAAGGCCCCTGAGCCAGTGGAAACCACAACCCAAGCTGCGGAAGCCCTTACAAATGCCTTCTATGAACACCTCCAGGACTGCATGGATCAGGCAATCCCAAATAAAACCAAGACTTTTTCCACAAAGGGCAAACGTCCAGTCTGGTGGACCCCAGCCATTAACAAACTTTACAATAAGAGGAGAAAGCTATTACATGATAGAACAAAATCCATAAAAGGGAAGTCACCCCTGATCATTATTAGTAAAAAAATATGAGCACTCATAAAATCAACTAAGGCCAATTTTGACAGGGAAATTGCCATGGATTCAAAGGACAATCATAAGGCCTTTTTCAGCTATGTTAGGAACCTGGGTGGAAACTCCCAGATATGCTCAGAATTAGTCCAAAATGATACAAAAATCACTGAACCCACAGACATTGCCAACATACTGGCAGACAGGTTCAGTGCAAATTTCACCCCCCTCTCCCCCCCTAAAGGAGAGATAACTATCCCAGCAGAGTGTAGCCTCCCAGACATCTCAAATGCGCAGGTGAAAGCTGCTCTCTCTAAAGCTAAAAACACAGCATCAATGGGACCGGATGGTGTCCCCGGCTGTGTGCTACACGAGCTAAATGAGGAATTAAACCCGCACATAAGGCAGCTGTTTAATCTCAGCCTTACCACAGGATACGTGCCCAAGGAGTGGCGTGACGGCAACTGTGGTCCCACTCCACAAAGGCGGTGCCTCACGGACCCTGGTAATTACCGCCCCATAAGCTTATCAAGTCTAGTCTGCAATGCTATGGAGAGGATCATAATGGAGCTCATAAACAAAGATATAGGGACTTGCAGACATTGGACCTGACCCAGTTTGGCTTCGTCAAGGGCAGATCATGCCTTTTGAACTTGGTCGACTTCTTCGAAACAGTCACCAAGGCCATTGATGAGGGAAAGGCAGTCCATACAGCCTACCTTGACCTTGAAAAGGCCTTCGACACAATACCCCACTCGGGTATTGTAGAAAAACTTACCAGCTTAAATGTAAACCCATATGTCACAAGATGGGTTGCAAACTGGCTTAAGGACAGAACCCACAGGGTTAGAGTTGCTGGCGCTATGTCAGACTCCAAGCCGGTCACAAGTGGTGTCCCACAGGGCTCGGTCCTTGGCCCCCTATTGTTCGGCATCTACTGTTCAGAAGTACAGGCCAACATGGGAGGACTTTGGCTGACAAAGTTTGCAGACGACTGCAAACTGGGCGCCATAGTGGAAAGTGCATCGGACACGGATATCCTTCAGAAGGGACTCACGGAAACAGATAGCTGGTGCCAGAGCCATGGCCTGAAGTTAAACTCCAAAAAATGTATAGTCATACCCTTCGGGAAAAACAAGGTAACCCCAAGCTACCATATAGGTGGCAATCCACTAAGCACAGAAGAGGTTATCAGGGACCTGGGGACCCAGGTTGACAGTGGCCTTTCTTTTGACACTCACATTGCTAAAGTGGTTAGAAAGACCTTCTACATTGCCCACCTGATCATGAAGGGATTCACATCCAGATCTAGTGAGGTCATTGTTCCCCTGTACTCTTCACTTATCAGACCAATGATCGAGTACAATGCCCCATTCGGGATGTATCTCACCCGACATCTGCAGCAATTGGAGAGACCCCAAAAGTTCCTCACCAAAAGGATAAAGGGACTCCAAAATCTGTCATATGCTGCCAGATTGAAGAAACTCCAGCTCTATTCAGTTGCATACCGTCTGCTCAGAGGTGACATGTGCCTGACATACAAGGCCATGTCCAACCCAGAATTAATGGACATGCTCCACCTCAAAAAATCCAAATCCACCAAAACCACTAGAGCAAGCGACTTAAACCTTAGCACGGATATAAATAGGACGTGCTGGAGGGATAGATTTATCACTCAGAGACTCCCTATGCTGTGGAATAAAATCCCGGTCCATGTGAGGCAGAGCACCTCGCTGGCTCTGTTCAAGAGAAATCTTGACCTGTGGATGGGAGATCGTAGGTTTATCCCGGGAATCATCTCTGTGTCACTGCTGGACAGAGGCACAACAAACTAATGGGCACAGTATTTTTTCATATAAGGGGTGGCGTAAGCCACAAAAATTTGGGCTAGGCTTATAAATGCCTTAGGGCAGATAGCCTAGTATAAACCTATGAACCTATGAACCTATGTGGTCAATCTATAACCCACTTCTGGAATGGTGCAGCTGCTGCCCCAACAATGGTGATAACTTGATGAAGCTATTTAGCAAACCAAAGTAAGTATACGTTCTGTTCACCATCACTCAGCTACCTTAGTGCAACTATCTACTTAATTCAAACTGTAATTCTCTGCTTTGTTTGTTGACACATTTCGCATTGCTTAATGCATTAGCAAACAAGTGAGCCTTTGTTTAAAATTATTTTGTTTTGTTTTGTTATTCCCATTTCATTATAACATCTCTATCCACATGAATTTTTGTCCAGTGTTCCTTACTGCCTCCATTTTATTCACTTTCTGGTTGTACTTCCTTTCATCAATGATCGATGTCATATGGTCATCTAAATGTCCCACACGTAATTTACATTCTTGTGCTGTGTCCTCGATTGTCTGCTAATCTTTAGAACCTCCCAATAAGGGCTTATGAATCTTCCAACCTTGTTGCTGCTGTACAGTTAACCAGATTGTTAGCCTTTAGATACTGTTCATCTGTCAAAATACAATTAAGCTTCTTCTTGTAGTAGTAAACTACTGATGACCAAAACTGCTGTATGTAGTTCCGGCTTATTACTGGAGCCTGCAGAACCTTTATCATACAATTGAGTTTCAGTTTATGAGTGATGTATCACCACTGTCCACATTTGGCTACTCATGCCAATTATAGCAAAAATATCAGTGAGCCTTTCTATCTCTCTGTCTACTGTGGTTAGTTGATCCAGGGGGAGTTGATTCTAATATAAGAGGACTCAATACTCTTTGATGCTCTTCTTCACTGGCATCTCTGTCTTCCAAAATAAAACATACAACTTAATTTATTTTTACTGGGGGCATTCCAGGCAAAATAATATTTTTCCTGTTGATGCCATCACTCCTTTTGTATGGTCAAAATTTGAATAAGTACCGTCATCAAATTGTCATAATGTACCAACCCCGAATAGGGTGGCCCACCTTTACAGTTACCGTCTCCTAGTTTGTTATTCCTTCAACACAAAGCAGAAGAGTGTCCATAGCTAACACATAGATCTAGGAGGTTATATTTTATTTGTTTTGAAGGAAAACTTTTGATTCATAATTCCAGTCATCTTTTCTGACTGTTGCACTTGTTTTGCAAAATTTGCCAGGACATTTCATTCTTTTGAACAGTCAACATTAGAATACATTGTCAAAGAGGGTCTATTGGATTAAATTCTATGCTTTACTGTAAGTCTTTCTTCACATCATCAAATAATGAACCCATCTCAAATTAGCCTTCTTCTGGGTTACATGGTAGATGGGATTCAAAATCATTCTAAAATGGGCATGAAAGCTTTCCAGAGTTGCAATCATTCATAAAAGTGCAGTTACTTTGTTTTTGTTACATCAGTTATTTATAAGCCTTCCATTGCTATATATCATTCTGTATCACCCTATATCATCTTGAGAAATTTTACACAAGTTTCTTCTTGTGTTTTATTTTCATTAACAATTCATCCAAGATTCTGAAGATATATTTTGCAGTGAGACGTCCACATTGTCTTACTGCTATGTAATCAGACCATTGGTGTAACAGAATACAGTCCATTTTTCAAGCTGTGCTTTCACTAACTCTCTCTTGCTATACTTCCAAGACAGAGGGTGGTGTTATGTACATATCTAGCTCTGGAAAGGTTTACTGTCAATCTCAGGTAAAAATTAATTGAGCTTTACATTTTCTTTGTTATTGACTCTGAGAAAAAAAAAATTGGCTAAATCCAAAACTACTTGATATGGTCCAGCAATTAAAGTTGATTTTTCAATGCTGACCACAATGTTAGGGGCAGTGGCTGCAAGTGGTGGTGTGACTTTATTCAGGTCTCTGTATTCTACTGTCATCCTCCAAGATCCATCGGACTTCTTCATTGACCCCATACAACTGTTGAACAGATTATGCTGACCTGCAACAACTCATGAACTGTTTCCAATATCGCATCATGTCCTCCCGGACAATACTATTTAATGTTTGCAGCCATCTTTCATGGTAGTATCAATCAATTGCCACTTAGCTTCACAGCAATTGACAGCCTCAACTGCATTGTAGAGCAGTGTAACACTCCAAATTTAAAGGATCCTGCTGCAGTCACTGAAGGTTTCCCTCTCAGTATATCTATGTCTTCATTTTGATCTAGTACAGAGGCTATTAAAGCAGCAATCCAAATAGTGAACCCACCCCAAAGGATATGTTAACCCTTGTTTTTGTCACCACTGGGTTTTGTACTTACATACCCACCAGTCCTCAAGATTTTGCTGCAAGAATAATAATTTCAACTTTTGTGTCTACTAGTGTCCTGATATGTGTTATTTGCTATGCCAGTACACTGTAAGTGGTACGTAACTACATTGGTCCACAGATGTAATTGCTCTCACTGTGTTCCTAGCTACTGCATTTTGAACAGCAGCTGATTGTTTCGCTGACTCTGTTTCTATTTCTATCTCAGTATTCCCTGCTTCATTCATTTTTTTCTTCCATTTTTAATACATCTCTGTGCTTATCCAAGTACTATCTTCTGCTACTAGCTCTATAACTGTAAAAAGAAAAACAATCTCTACAAACATTTGTTTTCTGGTTACTTTTTCACCTTGTTGCTTAATCGCGTTTTTCCTTTGTGTTTCTTTGATCTATTTCTCTTTTTAATTTTCTTTGAGGTAATGACTGTACCACATCCCACACTTGCAGTACAGCACTGCTTCCTGTAGCGGACATCAACTGTCCCTTCCACCATAGAGTTGCACTCTCTAGTAACCTGATTTTTATACCACTTATCATTAGCCCTGAATTAGAGTCACTGTTTATCTTCAAAGTTCCACTCTTATCAATGGCTAATGAACAGATAGCAGCTAAAGTTGCCATCTCTCTTAACTGCTCTGTAGCCTCTTTTATTGTTTTCCAGCATTTATGTTAATCAAACATTGCATGAGCTTTAGGACATGCAAGGTGAAAGGCAGCTGCTAGCTAAGCAATCAGGCTATATCCTACCCCTCCATGTGTATCTAATGCATTGAAAATGTGTTTTAGACAAGGGTGATACACTAGACAGGAACTTCTTCTCACATTTATCATCATCATCTTATAACGGATAGTACCCTCTCAGATAGATGAAATGAACTGTGGATTGCACACTAATGATGACACCGTAGTTTTGGATTGAAGATTTGCTCATCCTTTCTCATGCTACTGTTATAGCTGCAGTATTACGAGCTGCTTCTGCTACATCTGTTTCTACTTTTCTAAAGCATTTCAGTTTAGATTGTTTTTGTTCAAGGTATTTAACTTGCACTTCTAGTAAAAGAACTTTGTGACCTATATTATTTTATGGCCTAAGTGCATTAAAGCTTCCTGCTTATTTTTTTTTCCCTTGTTGATCTAAATTTAAATCTGATAAAGCTTTTGCTGCATCATCTGGATTTACATCTTTCATAAAGTCTGGCCACTGCCAAGGAAGTGGAAATATTTTCTACTGTGGTCCATGGGTTAGCATTAGACAATTCATGAAATGTATCTACAAAAAAATGTATCTTTGTCTGACTCTTGTCTATATGCCTGATTCTTCAAGGATAGTTGGCTCACCTTCTGCATGCTTAAATCTGCTTTCAGATTCCATTCCACATCTCCATTTTTTTTCTGGGTTGAATACTACAGTTCTGAATCAAGCTAATTAATTATACAACAAACATCATAAATACGGAAGACAACTGCAGAAATATTTTGAAGCAAATGTATTGTATGCCTGACATTCTGTCTATATATCCATTCCTTTTGACCAGGTTAGACCCATCAAGCTGCTTTCTTCTTTTCAGGGGAGACCTGAGATGGTATTTATATGGACTAGGGAAATCTGTCCAGGGCATCAGAGGAGTTTGGCATTCTCTTTTGTTTTGTTTTTGTTTAAACGTTCTGTTGGATTTTTACATGCATCTGAGCTGCCACCATGTCTCACACAAACTAGCTCCTGGAAAGGAAGCATTCTTCAAATATACACAGACGTTTACTACTTTTCAAAACTAAGTTCCCCTTATCTCATACAACTAACCTCGGTATGTTTTGTAAAGATCCTTTCTCTGTGATTTATGAAACTGAATGCAAGAACAGCTTAAAAATTCTACAGTGTTAACTTTGACTATAATAAATACCTGCAGGTCTAGCTTTAACTGTAGTGCAAAATTATACATATTAGTACTGCAGAACCACATATTTTCTAATCTGATCATGGAAGGCTCAAACTGTATGTATAGTCAACGTGTGTATGTTAATGCAGATGCACATTATGTGGTTATGCATTATACCTGGCAACACTGACTCTCTGCACTATTTTGTTTTACTTTTAATTGAACTGCATTTATTTCAACTGTATTGCCTTAATATTGCTACACACTCAAATGTGCAAGCTTATACTGCATTTAAAATGTTTTTGCTACTATTTTAGCTGCTTTGCTGTAAAAAACCCAAAACAAACAAACAAACAAACTAACTAACAAAAAGTTCTAAGCTTGTTTCCCACCTTTCCTGTAACTAGTCTAGTTCAGATACAGATTTGCTGCATCAAGGCATGTTTTGTAAGTTTCTGAGCACCCAAACCTTTCTGTGTTGGAAGGAAGCCTTCTAGCTTATCAGTGGGAGTGGTAAGCACTAGGTAGCCTATCTACCACAAGAGGAGTGGTTTCTGCCCCAGAAATTGTAGTTTATTGGCCGTTTGGGAAGTTTTTCCATCCCTTTCAACTTTCTGGTTTAAAAGCATAGGTTTGCGCATATTTAGGCTCCGCTGATCCCGTTTTGGCATCCTGCAGACTAGAAGAGAGCCAGAAAGGAGAAAGAGATACTCTAAGTGCCTCCATTTTGATTTTTTTCATAATTTACTGCTCTATGCACTTGTTTTTTGTTGTTTTTAATTTATTTCCATTTATTTATCTGTATTTATCTTAATATTGCTACACATTCAAGAGTGCTTGCTTGTACTGCATTTAAAGTATTTTTGCTACTGTTCTAACTGCTTTTCTACAAAAAAAAAAACAAACAAAAAAAAGTTCTAAGCTTGTTTCCCACCTTTCCTGTAACTAGACTAGTCCAGATACAGATTTGCTATATCCAGGACTGTTTTGTAAGTTTCTAAGCCCCCCAGACCTTTCTGTGTTGGAGGCAAGCCCTCTAGCTTATCAGTGGGAGGGGTAAGCACTAGGTAGCCTATCTACCACAAGAGGAGAGGTTTTTGGTCCAGAAATTGTAGTTTACTGGACGTTTCACCATTTTTTCCATCCCTGCAACTTTCTGGTTTAAAACCCTGTATTTGCACACTGTGCAGCAGCACTCAGCTGAGGTAAACTATTACCGGTGCCACAAAATCTGCACTTCAGTTTTTCCCTTAGAATGTGCTTGCTCTTTTACTTCTTGCACTTCAGTTAGCTTAATCAGCTAGCACTTTAACAGGCTTTTGTAGCATTTATTGTAGCACTCTTAGGTGCTATCAGCACAAGGTATTCCTACACAGTAACACCACCAGTACGTATTAGTTATGACCAACCCTCCTGGTGTGATTGTAGGGCAATTTCCTCTGCTTTCTCCTGCTATCCTGGTGCACTTGGGCATTCTGAGACAGTGTGGCAACTGTCTAATGTACACAGACAACACTCTCCTCTTACCTCCCAACACTCATACCTGTGAGAGATGCACTTATATCACCAAACTGGAAGCAGTGCACGCCCCAACCAAGACTGGACTAGCTGGTCAAGAGGAGAAGGTCAACACCTGCAACTCACTGCATAGAACACACAGCCATCACAACCTACACATAGAAACACAAACCATGCATCCACCTTTGTGGAGGCTCTCAATAAACATTTACCTAAACAACAGAGACACCCGAGACAGAAACGCACTCGACCACCACAACACAACACCAGCACTAGAACACATAGCTCATCACCACAGTGTGCCACTCAACCCAAGCCCTTAAAAGCAAAATACTTTGCCCAATGTACTAATCATAGGAGACTCAATTGTGAGGCACACTGATGTTCCACTCACTAGGTTGAGCAAGGAGAAGGTGACAGTCAGTTGTCTATGAGGTGCTAGGATCCGCCACATAGCACATGCACTCATGTCACTCCACAACAAGTACAAATATGACTCAGTTATTGTCCATATGGGTGTGAATGACCTGAGACGTACCTCCCTGGACTACATGAAAAGAGATGTGATGGAACTCTTGGATTATGTGGCCCAGGCAGGTATGACCCTAGCCTTGAGCAGTATTCTACCATCACCCTGAATGATACCACAGTAGCAGCAGAAAAAGATTGACTTCAACAATTGTCTAAGTTTCTGGTGTCATTCTAAGAGGATCCAGTATCTCTCTGCCTAGGACAACATGATCGACAGACCTCAATGCTTTGCCAGAGATGGCCTGCATCTGTCACCCCTGGGATTCCTGGTACTGGCTAAGGATCTTACACCCTTATAGTGCCTTGTTTAGGCAGTGTTCCATAGACCAAAATTCCACCATAACAGCTACAAACAAATGCAATCTGAGGGTCATGCTGCTCAATGCTAGATGCTCTCCTCGAAATGGAGAATGTCGTCATCTGTGCTGTAATGTAGACCTGATTTAAATAGGAAGAAAGCACCGCTGCACTCCCAGGCTACAACTCATGCCATACCTTTTGGCCCCAGAATACAGCCAGAAGTTCCAAAGGCGGTGGTGTTTCCATATTCTTAAAGGATACATACACCTCTAGACTGGTAGCCCAGCATAATGCATCCAAGGTACTTCAGGTACAAATAACACTGGGTAAGATGACAATACAAGTGATAGCCTGCTACAGAATCCCAAATATGTCCCTAGACTCTCACTGGAAGTTCCTAAGCAGCCTGAAATCTATCAAGGTCTAACCTAATACTCTCATACTGGGTGGCTTCAGCTACCCTTCTGTCAGCTGGGAAAACTATTCAAGTACCAGTGTACAGGCCCAATGCTTTCTGGAATTTATCAGTTCCAATGCCCTGGGCCAGCTCATTCTGACCCCCCACTAGAGGAAGCAATATCTTCAGCCTGGTTATCACCAACATGGGAGACCATTGCTCCACACCTATAGTCAATTCCTCCCTGGTTATATCTGACCACAGACTGATCACAATGGAAGTCTCCATCTCACCTACATCCCCCCATTAGGTGACCACCCTGAAAACTTTCTCTAAAGCCGACTTTGGGCTCCTAAGAACAGAGGTGGCTAACTTCTCGACACCCATGCCAATGGAAAATAGCTGCATACCTGTCGAATCATAGACCAATGTATTGTACGAGCATGCACACAAACGCATGAACCTTGCCATACCAAATAGAACTAAGATGTTCTCTTCTAAAAAAATGAAGCCAATCTGGTGGTCCCCAGCCATCAATAAACTCTACAACAGAAGGAAGAAGCTGTTGCAGAAAAAAATGAAGTCACAAGACTGGAAAACCTCCCTTATCAGTCTCAACAAAAAGCTGAGATCCCTTATCAAATTCTCTAAAGCCAGCTATAAAAGCAGAATTGCAGCTAACACCAAAAACAACCACAAAGCCTTCTATAGCTATATCAAAAATCTCAAAAGTAATACCAAGATTTGCTATGAGTTATTGCACAATAGCACCCCCTATACTGAGCCAACAGATATAGCCACCATACTGGCCGACAGATTCAGTGCCAGCTTTACCCTTCCTCCCCCAAGGGTTCTATCACAATATCAGAAGAAAGTCTGGTACCCACCATTTCTGCAGCACAGATAAAAGCTGTATTGTCCAAAGCCAAGAATACAGCATCCATGGGACCTAATAATATCTGTGCCTGCATACTACATGAGCTACAAAATGAACTGGCACTACATCTGTGTACCCTGTTCAATCACAACCTTACCTCAGGCTATGTCCCTAATGAATGGTGCACTGCTACATTCATCCCGCTCCATAAAGGGGGAACAACTACAGACCCTGGGGACTATTGCCCCATTAGCCTGATGAGTCTGGTATGCAAAGCCATGGAGCGCATCATCATGGACCTGCTTAACAAAGATATAGGCAATCTCCAAACTCTTGATCCCACACAGTATGTCTTTGTCAAGGGGAGATCATGCCTGCTGAACCTGGCTGACTTCTTTCCGGTAGTCACCAAGGCTGTGGATGAGGGTAAGGCAGTGCATACAGCCTCCCTCGACCTGGCCAAGGCTTTTGATACCATCCCCCACTCAGATTCATAGGTTCATACTAGGCTATCTGCCCTAGGGCATTTATAAGCCTAGCCAGAGTGTGTTTGGCTTTCGCCACCCATTTTAAATTCATTTTGCTATGCCCTTTTTCGAGGTGAGTATACTGTGCCTCTGTCTAACAGTGACACAGAAGTGATACCCGGGGTAAACCTACGATCTCCCATCCACTCATCAAGATTCCTCTTGAAGAGAGTCAATGAGGGACTCTGCCTAACCTGGACTGGGATTTTATTCCAGATTGAAGGGAGCCTCTGGGTTATGAATCTGTCCCTCCAGCATGTCCTATTTATTTCAGTGCTGAGGTTCAAGTCTCTCGAGCGTGTAGCTCAATGGGATTTGGATTTTCTGAGGTGCAGCATATCCATTAATTCCGGGTTGGACATGGCTTTATACGTCAGGCACAGATTACCTCTGAGCAGGCGGTATGTCACTGAGTAGAGCTGGAGTTTCTTTCACTGGGCAGCATATGGCATCTGTTTGAGCCCTTTGATCCTCTTGGTGAGGTAATTTTGGGGTCTTTCCAGTTGCTACAGGTGTCTGGTAAGGTACATCCCAAAAGGGGCATTGTACTCAATTATGGGCCTGATGAGGGATGAGTAAAGAGGCAGGATGACCTCCCCTGATCTAGATGTGAATCCTTTCATGATTAGGTGGGCTATAAGAAATGTTTTTCTAACCACATTGGCCACGTGGTTGTCAAATGAGAGATTGCTATCAACTTGAAGGTATCATTGATAAACTCACCAAACTAAGCATTGATACTTACATCACTAGGTGGGTTGCAGATTGGCTCACAGACAGCACCAACAGAGTTAAAGTTCCGGATTCTAAGTCAGACTGTCAACCAGTCAACCAGTCATGAGTAGAGTCCCACAGGGCTCGGTCCTGGGCCATCTCCTGTCTGGCATCTACTTCTCAGAAGTCCAGACCAACAGAGAAGGACTCTGGCTGACTAAGTTCACTGATGACTGCAAGCTAGGAGTCATTATGAACTCCTCAAGGGATTCAGACATCCTACAAAAGTGCGTCTCTGAGACTAATGACTGGTGTCGGAACCATGGCTTGACCTTAATGCCAAAAAATGTGTTATCATCCCCTTTGAAAAAAACTCAGTTCCCATGAATTACCATATTGATGGGAGCTCACTGAACATGGAAGGGGTGATAAGAGATCTGGTCACCCAGGTCGACAGCCACCTCACCTTTGACCACCACATTGCCAATGTGATCAGAAAGTCATTCGCTGTGGCACATCTTATAACCAAAGGTTTCCCATGCAGGAAGAAAGAGGTCATCTCTCATTAGACTAGTCATAGAATATATATCGCCCCATTTGGCATGTACCTGAGCAGATGCCTACAACAGCTGGAGAGGCCACAAAAGTACCTCACAAAAAGGATCCTAGGCCTTAAACACATGTCCTACATGGACAGACTCAAGAAATTTCAGCTGTTCTCAGTCTCTTATTGTCTACTTAGAGGTGATCTTTGCTTGACTTACAAAGCCATGTCCAACCCAGCCCTACTTGAAATGCTACACCTAAAGAAATCCCAATTCCCCTGCACCACACGCTCCAGAGATCACAACCTCATTACCACAATTTACAGAACATGCTGGAGGGACAGGTTCATTTCCCAAAGACTGCCCATACTCTGGAATAAACTTCCTATTCATATCAGGCAGAGTACCTCGCTGGCCCTCTTCAAGAGAAATCTTGACGAGTGTATGGTAACAGAAAGTTCACTCTAGGGATCATTCCAGTTGTTTACTGGATAGTGGCACTGTGAACTAATATCTGGTGGCATGGTGCCTGGGCAGTTTTTTTGGGCTAGGCTTTTAAAAGCTCCAGGGCCATTAGCCTAGTATACACCTATAAACCTATGAACTTATGAACCTGACTGACTTGCCACTCTGCAGAATGCTTATATAGGCAGAGGTATCTAAGAACATAATGTGGTCTTCTGTCTGGTACAATGTGCTGAAAAGGACAAGTGTCTACTTTTATTTTAGAAGATGACTGGAATGTCCCTAATATCTCAACTGTAGGTCATGGAAATGCCCCTTTTGCTAGGCTGCAAATGATGCTGAAGAACTAAAGTGTGATGAGAAAGTCACACTTTCTCAGTTATACTACTGTTTTTTCCAACTAGCAATTCATTGCTGTCTGTAAATAAATATTGACAGTAATTACATGTAAAGCATTTTACCATACCCCTCTTAGATTCAACTTCTTTTGGCCTATTTAATTTGCTCTGAAAATAATCTTTGTGATTACAAAGATTATTTTCAGAGCAATTTAAATCTAAGAGGGATATGGTAAAATGCTTTAATGGTAATTACTGACAATAGTTATTTACAGACAGCAATGAATTGCTAGTTGGAAAAACAGTAGTATAAGTCCCTGGTAGGTTTACATGTAAAGTTAAAAATGTAGTGTATTTACTAATGTGCTTTGAATGCAGATCATTTTATGTAGGGAGAACTAAGAGAACTATGCAGAAGAATCTACAAACACAATTATGCAATTACGCATGGAGACATGAAGAATGACATGAGCAAACATTATATAGAGAAGAAATGTAAAGTAAATTTTAAATGCATAGTGTTGGATGTTCTAAATTTTGAATATAACACCATCAATGTTGAGGAAGAGTTAGGTTGGTCAGAATATTGTTGGCAAGTGAGGCTTAATGCATGCTTCTCCCCCGGATTAAATAATAGGGAGGAGTTTATAATGTACTTAAAAAGGCAGAGGCTAAAACATTAGGTTAATATTATGTTATCATATTTATATTAGTATGTGTTTTGTAAGCTGTTTTATAGCATATGAATTTTAGGATGACTGTATGTTTAAATTATAATTATGTAATGAGTTAATGAGCATATAAAGGTTTTTATTTTAGTGTGAAGCCTTAGTCTAAAGTAGTCTCCGATTGAGGAGATGAAAGCACTTATTATTGGCTTTGGAATAAACTTGGTTGATTTTATCTTCATACGGAGACAGCATTTTATTTTGTTTTTGTTTTGGATTTATTTGCTTGCTGCTAACCCAGGATTGACTGTTTGTTGCAGCCATGTCAGTATGGAGATTAGTTCCGCACCGGGAACAAGTTTTGCAGCCTTATCAGCTGGCTGTGTGTTGAAATATACACCGAGTGGTTCGTTCATAGTAAACGAAGAAGGTGTGATGAACCCGGTGATGAGAAGCCAGAGAAGAACAGGTTTAAATACTATTTTCAGTGAAGATATTTTAAATGGATGTTTAGCCCCACTGAAAAACACTTTCTGTATAGAAGAAAGGGGTCTGTTTGAAGAAATGACAAGTTGTTGTGTCTTTCGGATTTTCAAGGTTAGGGGTCGCCATAGCAGAACTCCGGTCCGCTAATGATTGGCAGTATATTTTTATGTGCCGAGTTGCTGGCCCTAACACACAACCTTCAATGAAGGTACGCCCATTCACACATGTCTCCACACAAAAGACGCTCTAGCTGAGAATTGATCAGGACAACGTCTTACTGTGAGGCGACAACGCTACCGGGGCACCACCACCGCATTTACAAGAATGTTCTTGCACACTAGAAAATGATTTTTCTATGCTAAAATGCCTTCAGTGGGACAATTTATTTTGTGACAATAGTTTGAAAGTCAGACAAGTCCCAAAGGGACTAAGAATAAAGAATTTGCCAGCTGGGAAAGACATGCCTAAAGATCTAAGTGATAAATGGCTGGAAATTAATCAGAAGGCAGTGCTTCAGTATATGGAAGTGCTTTGTGATTTCAATAACAGTAAAATTGTGAAACTAACTGAAAGTTAAAAATGAACTATATCAAGATGAAAGAAATTACTTCTGTTGAAAATTTCAAAAGCAAAATGTCAATTATACAAGAAAACTTGATGAAGTTAAATGAAGAGCTCAGCAAGAGGAAAACTAAGGAATTTTAAGTGATCGTAATGAGTATGCTGGGGGCATGGCGTTAGCATATGGATTACAACTTCAAAGCAGTTTAGAGAATAATGAGATGATGGGGAATGTTACATCAGTGGAAGACAATGTGAATACACTTAGAAGATCGGAGAGGCTGAACAGCAGAGCCAACTGCCAGGCGATCAGTCAGGAAAGTGCGAAAACAACAATTAGAACTATATTTCTTCTTCTTCTTTTGGCCTTTCCCGGTTAGGGGTCACCACAGTGGATCACCTGTCCAATAACAAAAAATAATATAAACGGGTTCAAGTGGCTAAAGCACCTGAACAAGCAATTAGGCCGAAAATTAGAGATTCCAACCAAACCAACAAAACAAGCACAATTTCTCAGCCTAAGGGAAACCAAATGACTGAATGTCGACAAACTATAGATGTGTATCAGAGGATTGATAACCAGCAAAGATCTCGGACCCAAGTAACAGCAGCAGGAAATCAAGATAGATTCAACTATTGAAACAATTACCAACGGCAACAGCAAAAAAACAGATATGGCAGGAGAGGGCCAGGGAAGAACTGGAACAGAAAGAAACAATTCTGGAAGACATAGGTACAGTCAATTTTAAAATTATACATTTATCCAGTCAAAAACTGACTAATGATGACTGTTGTGTGCTGAGCAAAGGGTGGACTTTTGTCCCAGCTCAAAGAGCAAATAAATTGACTATGCTTAATGAAAATAGAGACTATGTCCGAAAACTTAATTTAAATGTTTTGTTTGGATCTTAGAAGCAAAGCAATATTGAATTTTATAAGCCGATCTATTACAATCCACCCTTAATCAAGGAATTAGAAATGTTTCTGAACGTCTGTGAGTCACAAATGTTGGAAATGTTAGATAGTGAAACTACATTTAAATATTATAATCTAACAAGGAAAGAAAAGGAATGTTTTGATGTTGTTGTTGTTGTTTGTCTTTTCGGCTTTTTCCCGGTAAGGGGTAGCCACAGCGGAACTCCGGTCTGCTAATGATTGGCAGTAGATTTTTATGAAATGCCGAGGTGCCGGCTTGATGCCCAACCTTCAACGAAGGCATGCCCATTTACGCACACATGTCTTTTGAGCGCTACCCAACCACGGGGAGGACATGCAGACTCCACACAGAAGGCACTCCCAAGCCAAGCAGAGAACTGAACTGGAGAACCTCTTGCTGTGAGGTAACAACGCTACCGCCGTACCAATCAAAAATGAAGATGTATTCATCTTTAAAGCTGACAAAGGTGGAGCAATGGTGTTGTTGAATAGAAATGTATATGAACAAAAAATGGGGAAAATGTTAACAAATAAAACATTCTATAGAATTGTCACTATGAAGGAAGTGAAAAAAGGATATACACAGATTGATTCCTGTATAAATGAATGGTTTTATACAGGAAGAATAGATGAAAGAAGAAAGAGAAATCAATCTAACACCAATCCCAAAATAAGTAGGATCTTTGGAATTCCAAAGATCCATAAAAACTTAGATTCACCACCCTTAAGACCAATAGTAGTAAGTAGAAACAGCAAAACTGAAGGAACGTCAGTATTTATAGACAAACATCTACAGAAGATAGTGCCAAAGAGTAAAACATATATAAAATATAGTTATGATTGTATGAAGAAAATAGAAGGGATCCATGTATCAGACTCACATATATTAGTAACTCTAGACATTAATTCTCTGTACACTATGATCCCAAATAAAGAGGGAATGGAAAGTGTTAGAATTGAACTATTGAAATCTAAAGGCTCCCCTCACTCTGGAACAAAATCCCAATCCATGTTAGGCAGAGCCCCTCAATGACCCTCTTCAAGAAGAATCTTGATTGGATGGGAAACCATAGATTTACCCCTGGGATCTCCTCTGTGTCACTGCTAGACAGGGACACTTTAAACTAACCTTAAATGGGCTATCTTCTGTGACCTACTATACTGGGGCACAGTCATCTAATCTAAAAGGGTGGCGAAAGCCAAACACACTCTGGCTAGGCTTGTAAATGCCTTAGGGCAGATAGCCTTGTATCTACCTATGAACCTATGAACCTATAAAGAGTTTTCTTTGAGTACTGTGGGACTTCAAATGGAGATGATTGATTTAGTTCTGAGTTATAATTACTTGGATTTTTATGAGCAGAAGTATGTTCAGACGAATGGAGTTGCAATGGGTGCAGCTCTAGCCCCAAGTTATGTGAATGTTTTCATGCAAGGCTGGGAAACTGCTAATATATTGGAAAGTGGGTTTAATAAATATATAGTAAAGATGCTACGTTTTATTGATGATGTCCTTTTAATATGGGGAGGTTCTAAAAATGAGTTAGAAAAGTTTCTTGAATATATTAATAATGTTTGTTCCTATTTAAAATTTTCTTACAATTATACTGTAGATAAAATCAATTTTCTAGATCTTACTATGTATAAAGATGGGAATAAACTTATTTCTAAAATATATAAAAAAGACTTTCAAAACAATATGTATTTGTATTATTCCAGCCTACATCCAAAGAAAACTAAAATGAATATAGTTAAGGGACAGTTAAAAAAGATAAGTAATTTAACAAAAAAGACAAAGTGTTTGAACAAAAGCTAAACATTTCTGCAAAAGAATGCAAATAAGAAGCTATCCTGATATCTGGAAAATATCCTACGTAATCCCTCTTCATAAAGGAGGCAGTTCTACAGAACTCTCCAATTACAGGCCTATTGCTATACTCTCTCCTCTAGCAAAGATTATGGAAAAATGTATTCAAAAACAGTTTATGCAACACCTAATTAACAACCACCTAATGGCAGATACCCAGCATGGCTTCAGACCTCACCATAGCACTACTTCAGCCCTACTTGTCTTCTCCAACACCATAAATCTCCACCGCAATAATAACCTTATTTCCTCAGCTCTATTTTTGGATCTGTCCAAAGCATTCGATATGGTGGATCACCAACTATTAATCAATACCCTACAATCTCTTTGTCTAGATCCTAAAGCCCTACAATGGTTTAATTCATACCTAAGTGGTAGAAAACAGGCCGTGCTATGGCAGACCAAACTCTCCACCCTGCTACCTAACACCCTGGGTGTACCACAAGGATCTATATTAGGCCCATTGTTATTCTCTATCTTCATCAATGATTTGAACACTGTCATTCCTAAAGTCAGCTGTATCCAATATGCAGATGACTCCACACTAATTTGCTCAGGAACATCTCCTACAGAGTTACAGTTAACTACCCAGTCTACCTTTAACACAATAGAAAACTGGCTCTCAAATCGTCGCCTGATACTGAATCCCAAAAAGACTAAAATGCTGTTATTCCTTCCAACACAAAGGTCTAGCGGCATTAACCTTACAATCAAAGCAAAGGATGGCACAATAATTTTGCCAGACCATTTCACAAAACTATTAGGTGTCACCATCGACAATAATTTAAAATTTGACCTACATGTCAATCAATTGATCAAAACCATCAATAAAAAACTAGGTTCATTGTATAGAATAAAAAGCTTTCTGACTCCCCCAGCTAAAGTTGCCATTGCTCGATCTTATCTTCTCTCTACTCTCCTGTATGCACACCCTCTTCTCCATAACACTAGTAAGACTGTCCTGAATAAAATCACAATCTGTTATAATCACATCGCCAGGTTTGCTACTGGATTTCCTTTCAGGACACATCACTGCATCAACCTATCTCGGCTTGGATGGCTCCAACTACCTAGTCTAATACTGTATAACCAACTAGTTATGACACACAAAATTTTATACAATCCTGAAAACACCCCTGCACTCAAAAACCTGGTTAGTATTTATAACAACCCTAGATCACTGCGTTCTTCCAGTAGACTCCTTATCCAGACATGTAAATCTAATAACTTAGCCGGTGACTCTCTCTTTACTAACTCTCTAGGCAGAAAATGGAACCTACTACCTCCTGAGATTACCTCACTCTCTTCTCTAGGTCAGTTCAAAGCTAAACTCAAACTACACCTGGGGTCAAATCGGACTTGCTACTGTATCAAGCCTGGCTAATTCTTTCTCTAGATTTTGTATAGATGCTATGTGTATGGATTGTCTTGTTATTCTTCTGTAAATATACTATTAATGTCTAATTGTTTCTTCACCAAATATTCCATTACGCTGTTTGAGATATGTGACATGTAATGATGTTTTTGAGATATGTAATGATGTTTTTTTACTTTGGGAGCTTTTCTCCCCGGGCCTCCGCTGAAAATGGACATATATCCAGTCGGACTATCCCGGTTAACAAATGTAAAATAAATAAAATAAAATAAATAAATTATTCAAAGAAGAACTAGAAAAAAGAAAAACAGATGAAGTTCAAAAGAACAGCATCAATGGTAGTAATGTAGAAAATAGTTTTAGGACAGCATTAGCAGTACAAAACAGCACAGATTCTAATACTATAAAAAATATTGTAAGGAGAAACTGGGGGATTTTGAAAGGCAATAGAGAAATGGCAGAAAAGGTAGGAAGTGAACCTAGGTTTGTGCAAAAAAGGGCCAGAAATTACAAAGATTATTTTCAGAGCAAATTAAATAGGCCAAAAGAAGTTGAGTCTAAGAGGGGTATGGTAAAATGATTTAACTGTAATTACTGTCAATATTTATTTACAGACAGCAATGAATTGCTAGTTGGAAAAACAGTAGTATAAGTCCCTGGTAGGTTTACATGTAAAGTTAAAAATGTAGTGTATTTACTAATGTGCTTTGAATGCAGATCATTTTATGTAGGGAGAACTAAGAGAGAACTATGCAGAAGAATCTACAAACACAATTATGCAATTACACATGGAGACATAAAGAATGCCATGAGTAAACATTATATATAGAAGAAATGTAAAGTAAAGTTTAAAGTCATAGTGTTGGATGTTCTAAGGGTGACCAGGTGGTGCAGTGGTTAGCATTGTCACCTCACAGCAAAAGGTTCTCCGGTTCGATCCTCGGCTGGGTTGCCTTCTGTGCAGAGTCTGCATGTCCTCCCTGTGGTTGCGTGGGTTTCTTCCGGGTGCTCCAGTTTCCTCCCACATCCCAAAGACATGCTGCAGGTGGATTGGACACTCTAAAATTGGCCCTAGGTGTGAGTGCGTGTGTGTGTGTGCCTTCTGTGGAAGGTTGGGTGCCAGGCTGGCAACTCGACCCTGTAGAACTCCACTGCCAATCATGAGCGGACAGGTGATCTGCTGTGGCAACCCCTAACCGGGAAAAGCTGAAAGAAGAAGAAGTGTTGGATGTTCTAAATTTTTTATATAATACCATCAATGTTGAAGAAGAGTTAGGTTGGTTAGAATATTGTTGGCAAGTGAGGCTTAATGCATGCTTCCCCCCAGGATTAAATAATAGGGAGGAGTTTATAATGTATTTAAAAAGGAAGGGGCTAAAACATTAGGTTAATATTATGTTATATTTATATTAGTATGTGTTTTGTAAGATGATTTATAGTATATGAATTTTATGATGACTGTATGTTTAAATTATAATTATGTAATGAGCATACAAATGTTCTTATTTTAGTGTGAAGCCTTAGTCTGAAGAAGTCTCCGATTGAGGAGATGAAAGAGCTTACTATTGGCTTTGGAATAAACTTGGTTGATTTTATCTTCATACAGACACAGCATTTCATTTTGTTTTTACGTATAAAAAGAACATTTAGGGTGTCAAAACCTTCAGAGATTTTTGTCATGGAACTGATGGCTGGCTAGTGGTCTTTCACACTGGGCAGACAAGTACCCTTTAGGAGAAAAATATATTCCACTTATTGTTTTTCAGTGAAAACATAAGTTTCTGAGGAAACTCTGATTTATTTCCTTAAGAACTGTCTTTTTTATAGGACTGACAATGGTTTCTTGTATGGGTTAATGTAGTATTTATAGAGAGTGTTATCACTTTGTACTAGATTTATGTCCTGTGTTTGTTAGGATATCATTCTGCACTTAGTGTAACTGTTACTTAAAAAAAATAGTTTTCCTTCTAGAAGTGCCATATACGCATACTGCTTCTGCTACATATTGCTAAGATTTCTTTCTTGGCTTGAACATAGAGCGATTTCTGGTCTCATCTATTCTTCACTCTATCACAGAAAGAAAAAATAGAGTAAGACAATACATCCATGTCTCAACCAAGGATATGTGACCTCAGAGTGGACAAAGCCAGTCTCTTGGACCATCAATCCTGCCTATCTGGTCTTTCTGGTATAGCACTCAGACAAGCAACTGTTGACTGTGTTTCAGCCACATCCTCCGTGGCTGTTAGGAGATCCTCACTACGTAAGGGTATGAATCTTTCTTGTTTGTCTTGGAAAAGCAAGTGCCTGAATTCTGGGCTAGTGCCCCTTGGCTTGAGTGAATATGATTTTTTGGATTTTACTGACAAGAAAACATATCTAAGAATGTTGCTTCTCTGCCCCTTTTGCTTGGAAAGTGAATGCTTAATTGGATTCAATAAAGGGTTGAAATCCTGCTTCCTCCTTTCCTTCAGACAGAAAAAGAGTTTGCTCTCAATATCTGACTGTTATCCCTGTCAGGAGGAGCAATACAGGATTAAGAATATTATGATTTGGACAATTTTTCTGACCCAGAATATTCTGACTCTGAGGAAAGTGTCTCTTCTGGTTTCCCTCCAGAATCATTTTGCTTTTGTGAGAATTCAATCAGAGGGAGCAGACTGAAATACCTTCCTCTCAAAGGAAATTTTATGACATGTTAAAGTTGGATTTCTCTCAGCCAGTAGCTGTTCCCCCATTTTAGAGGTTCCGGAAGATGTTGTGTTGAAAGCTGGCACTATGCCTGACATTCATGCTCCTACTTCCAAATATTCTAACAAATTGTAGAAAGTCCCTTAGTCTCACAAATATTTGATGACTGATCATAAAGCAGATCCTGTTGTAAGTTCTTGTTTCATTCTTCATTTCCTTCGTTGTCTGTTAAGGCTAATCATATTTTTGTTAAGGTGATGGCTTTTGAGGAAAAAATTCACAAAAGTGCATTCCTCCTGTCTTGGATTTTAAAGCTTTACACTGCCAAGCCCACAGGATTAGGTTTGTGCTAACTACTTTTGAAAATATGAGGAACTTATTTTCTAGTTTGCCTGCTTCTGTGTTTTAAACCTCTTTAAGTTCTTTCACCGTGTTTGCTTTCAAAGGAAACTCCCACGTGAGCTCTCACAAATGCTGCAAATGCTCATTCTATGACTGCAGCTGAGTTCTGTTATCGGACTTGCTTGTCTGGGCTCCTGATTTGTACTTCTCCGGTGATGTTTGAAATTGTGAACAGTCCCCATGAAACAGTTAAAGTTTAATGAAACAGGGAAAGTGACTCATGGGATTTCTCAACTTTTTCACACATACACACACACATCAGTTTTAACAATGTTCCTTTCAATTCTAACTCCTTTATTTAAAACAAAACAGACAACCTCAGCAGGAAAAAAAAAAGAACTTCAATAGACAGTGTCATGGAAACTCTAGCAAGAAATGGGTGAGAGATTTCTCAGAAGCAGAGGCAGCCCAATTTGTCGGAATAACTATATGCCAATTCTTCTTCTCCACATATCTGGCAATCCTCTAAAAATGTCCACCATTCTAAACTTGACTTCCCTCTCTGAAATCAAATCATTTCAAACTATTGTGTCCTGAGACCAATACAACAAGGGTGCAGATGGCAGTGGTAGTTCCTCCCTCTTTTCTAGGGGATTCTCCCTCATGCAGCAAAATGATCTCCCTCGCACGCACACCCGTTTTAGATGAAGTCATTTTCCAAAGAGGTCATAGAAAGGATGCTTTTAGAGCAGACAGGAAAAGGGTTTTGTTCTTGAATCTTTCTCTTTCAAAGTAAACCTCTTACTCCTTTTCTCAATTTCAAGGTAACTCTAGACCTGATTCTGTAAGCAATTCAGGAATTTCTTAAGATTGTCTGTACTTGAATCTCACTATAAGTTCTCTCTCTTACCTTTGTAAATGCCCTTGTAGTAGTAGTAGTAGTAGAATATAATCCAAAATGGCTACCCCAGTAACAATTTACTGCAGACTTCATGAGAGTCGCAGCTTTCCATACTTGTATAACTGTCACATAACTGAATTTTGGCAGGAAACTTCCCAATCTTGGGTTTGAACTGCATTTGCAAACATTTACTCATATTCTTTTTCATAATGTTTTTGGGAAGCCTCCTGGACACTTCTATCCAGACAGATATTAGTTTCTACCAGAGAGTATTTCTGGATATTAGAATTCATGGCTTCCATGATTATCATGGTTCCATTAGTAGACTTCCCATGAAGAAAATTCAGTGTTTCATCAGTGTGGTATCAGCATCAGCACCTACCTGATTTTCAAGCTCACAGGCTATATTTGGTAAAAAGGGAGTTACATGTTGGAAGAAATTACTATTTCAATCTACGTCTCCCCTTCTCCGTGTCATTCCTGTTAGTTGGTTGCAACAGATTTCCTTACACTTTGCATGGGATGCATTGTCACAGGGGATAAAAGTGCAAGGAATGTGGAACAACCAAAAATGCAAAAATGCTAGTGAGATGATGGCAGCATTCAATGCTCTGAAAACCTTAAACCATCCCAGACACTAGTGCCTTAAGAGAGCAGCTGTCATAATGGTTAAGATCTTTGCCTTCCATGTACAACTAGAAGGTCTGATCCAGACCTCTGGCCAATGTCTCTTTGGAGTTTTCATGTTCTTCTTATGTCTCTGTGGGGGTTCCTACCACCTACAAAAAAAAAAAACATGCTGAATGTTTCCATCTCAAATTCAGCAGTAAACATACCTCCCAACTGTCCAGATTTTTACCTCATAGTTTTGGTCTGTTTCTCCTAAAGTTTGTGGTTTTCTGGCAAATCACTAGCAAACTACTGAGGACTGAAGTCAGAAAATAATGACAGACATTTGAGTTTCTGACTTCATATCCTTCAAAACATTAATGCTAATGCAAAACATGTTATTCTATCAACTTTCTAAGCTTTTAATAGCAATATTTAAAAAAGTGTCTCTATTTTTGGGCCTTTGTCCCCCCATTATTTGTGGCTTTTTCCAGATCTCTTTATCTAAGAGGTTGAGAGGAATGCCAGTAAATGGAGCTGTGGGCAGCAGCAAAGACTCTACATGGTGCCCTGTAGGGGGAAGATTTGTATAGACCAACCCCTTTGAGCATTTACTGTGCTACACAGATACGAGAACACAGATCACAGACTGCGTGCCATGGCAGGGATAGTCATTCTGCTGTGTAAAACATGTCATGGGCATGGGTATTTGCCATTGATAAGTGGATTGATAATCCAGCCTATTCCAATCTATACCAGGGACCCATGCTAATGGTGGAGGGGTGCATATGCCCCTACTGGCCTGTGTGTGCACAGGCTAGAAATGTTGTGAGAAATGTGGTGAGAGAGAGGCTTCAGAAGGCAGCAAGGAATGTCATCAGAATTAGTGACAAACTCATGGCAATTAGACTCCAGTGTAATGATAGAGCAGTATTCATAAGCTCATCTTATGCCCCACAGCAGAGTTGTGATAGTGAGGAAAGGAGTGCATGCATACAGCAGTCACAGGGCTTACTACATACAGCAGGACAACAGGATCTGGTGTTGATAATGGCTGACTTGAATGCACATATCAGGACAGACAAAACAGCATATGAAGACTGCCTGGGTGTGGTAACAAGAATTAAGAAGGGGGGGCCATTCAATACTTCTGTCTGGCAAATAGCTTGATAGTAACCAACACTTGGTTCAGAAAGAGATAAGTCACATCACACACAAGAGTGGCCAACATGCAACTTATGTAGATTGCTTCTAGTAATGAAAGGCCACTGGGGTAGAATCAGAGAATGTAAAGTCATTCCCAGTGAAACAGTTGGCCCACAGTATAAACCACTGGTTGCCAAAATCAGCTGCAACCGGTGGTCAGGAAAGGCTATATGGTCAACAGAGACTATGCTGAAGACCTGGAAGTTGATTGCAGAGAAAGTACAACAGATTAAGTAAATACTCAGGGCTGTAGCACCCCAAGAAGAGGAGGAAATAGGTGGAGTATAAGAAAAATGGAGTGCATCAAAACAGCATGTGTGAGGACTACAGAAAAGATGTGTGACCAAGCCAGGTATGGAAATAAGGTACATAAGAAAAGCTGCTGGTGAAATGCAGAAGTCCAGGAAGTCATCAAAAGAAAAGAGGAGTGTAGGAAAAAGTAGAAGGTAGAAAAGACAAATCAGGCTAGGAAGGTATACTGGTTGGCTAACAAAGAAGCTAAGAAAGGAGTTGCAACAGTAAAGAACGGGGACCTGAGGCACTCTAACATCTTCTGGAATGTGATCCAGTAGATGGCTGAAAGAAACTATATATCAGGTTGATAAGGCAAAGACAGAAAGATAAAGAAAATAAGACAGACCCCCTTCATAAGGGATGCCAGACACAACCTGCTTACCAGTCCACAGGAAATCAAAGGTA
The DNA here is from genome assembly GCF_019279795.1 of Protopterus annectens. NCBI lineage: Eukaryota > Metazoa > Chordata > Ceratodontiformes > Protopteridae > Protopterus > Protopterus annectens. Next base: position 224,857,941 of record NC_056742.1, read on the forward strand.
GATGGAAGAAGTACTTCCAGCAGCTTCTGAATGAAGGAAACCCCACAGAAGATGTACTGCCCCAGCCGCAGCCTACAAAGAGAGGAGAAGAAGACAAGCCTACCCCAGAAGAAGTAAGAACAGCACTAAGAGAAATGAAGTCAGGGAAAGCAGCAGGTCACAGCAGATGTGATAAAGATGCTGGGTGAGAAAAGGGAGAAATGGCTCATGAGGGTATTCATAACAGTGTGGAGAGAAAGGTGTATCCCAGATGATCAGAGAACAAGCATACTTGTGCCAGTGTACAAGAAGAAAGGGGATATCCACAACTGCGGGCAGTACAGGGGGTGTCAAACTCCTGTCACATTGCATGAAAGTTCTGGAGAGGATAAATGATATGCAGAGTAGTAGAAAGTAAGATAAGCAGTTTAGATTCAGATCAGGATGCAGCACAACTGATACAATGTTTGCAATAAGACAGATAGTTGAAAAGAGACTAGAAATGAGGAAAGAGTCCAATTGGGCATTCCTAGTCTTGGCAAAAGCATATGACAAGGTCCTAAGAAAGCTGATTTGGGCTGTACTGCTGTAGAATTAGTGCAAGCTATGTACAAGGACCAAGTGACTCAAGAACGAACAGTGTATGGGCTGTCAGAGGGGTTCCAAGTGGGAGTAGGTGCACTAGGGTTCATCTCTGAACTCACTACTGTTCAAATGAGTGAAATCTCATTTGAGTGAAACCCATATAATCAAGCCGAATTAATCAAAACTGCAAAACAATGAAACATTAAAAACAGTTACTGACCTGCAGTAAGTTGCAACAGTAGCTGACTAGCAGTAAATATGCCCTTTCCACAAGGTAGTGTGATCTCAGAGCTGGTATATTTAAGTTACTGGGTGCAATGGGGGCAGAGACCCCCAACATGGAGGGTGCAGGGAGGCAAGCCCCCCCACCCCGCAAAAACGCTGTACGTATGTTTGTGTGCTGTCTCCTTAAGGTAGTATGGACTTGTGGGGAGAGTTAGTAGCAGGAACGTGGTGTATTGGTGCGTGTATTGGTGGTGTATTGTTGTATGTTAGTTGTTTTTTGTTTTGCTTTTTTTATGGTAGGGGATCATTATTGGGTAAGTTCTTTTCGTGATTTTGACTGTTGTTCTTTTAATGTTTTGTTGTTTTGCAGTTTCAGTTAATTCAGTTCGGTTATATGTTTTTTGTTCAAATTAAATTTCATTCATTTGAAGTAGACCCAATGGACAACAATCACAAACAGGTTAGAGGGGACAGATCAAAAACGTCACTGTATGCAGACAATCTGGCATTACAGGCAGAGTCTGAACAAGAACTTCAGCAAAGGATAGGGGAATGGAATGCAAACTGGAAGGCAAGTGGGAAGAAACTAAGTATCGATAAGACAGTGGTAATGGCAGCAAATTGGGGAAATCAGAAGAAGCTGAGAATTGAAACAGAAAGGATGATAGTGTAACAGGTTAATAGCTACAAGTATCTGAGAGTGGTGGCAGAGAAGAACGTAAGTCTGATGGAAGAGTGGCTAGAATCAGAGAGGTTGCAGCCTACTGGCATCAAGCTTTAGGAGTAGTGTATGACAGATGAGGGCCAAAGCTGAACAGTAATGTGCATAAAACAGTGGTATGACCAGAACTACTGTATGGTATAGAAACCTGAGCAGTAAAGGTAGAGCACATGAGGAAGATACAGGTGTTGGAAATGAAGTGTTTAAGATGCATAGTAAGATAAACATTGCGGGACAGATGAAGAAATGAGGACATAAGAGCAGAAGCCAAAGTAGCTCCAATTGCAGAAAAGATCAAAGAGGACGGATTTTGATGATTCAGGCACATCTACTCAGTGGCATACCGCCTGTTCAGAGGCGATCTGTGCCTGACGTATAAAGCCATGTCCAACCCGGAATTAATGGACATGCTGCACCTCAGAAAATCCAAATCCCATCGAGCTATGCACTCGAGAGATTTGAACCTCAGCACTGAAATAAATAGGACATGCTGGAGGGACAGATTCATAACCCAGAGGCTCCCTTCACTCTGGAATAAAATCCCAGTCCAGGTTAGGCAGAGTCCCTCATTGACTCTCTTCAAGAAGAATCTTGATGAGTGGATGGGAGATTGTAGGTTTACCCCGGGTATCACTTCTGTGTCACTGTTAGACAGAGGCACAGTATACTAACCTCGAAAAAGGGCATAGCAAAATAAATTTAAAATGGGTGGCGAAAGCCAAACACATTCTGGCTAGGCTTATAAATGCCCTGGGGCAGATAGCCTAGTATGAACCTATGAACCTATGAACCTATATGCAGAAAAGCATCTGGAGAAGAAGATTTGGGATAGACAGCAAGAAAGTAAAAAGAGATTAGGACATCCAGCAAAGAGGAGGATGGATTGTGTGAGAGAAGATCTGTGACAATCAGGCAGTGTGGCATTGAATCGAAAGAGATGGCGACAGTTAACATGACACCCCTATCCCATGTAGAAAATGGGATAAAGGGGTTGATGATGATGACACCAGTACCTCTTAAAGTTTTCACAGAAAATACTACAGTAATGTGATATTTTAACAAACAGGGGGCAACCAGGACATACCCCCTTTGAAGGCTCTCTGTGATAGTCTGAAAGACTGCTACCCAGGTCAGTTTGACTCCTCAGGCTTCATAGATCCTACCAGAGCAGTACAAAGATGGAGACAAGCTGATCAGGACAAATACAGACCCTTGTGAATGGAAACTACAGATAGGGCCCTTTCAAGGATTTAACCATCGCTGTGGCACATTTGAAACAGATCTGTCCACCTCATTTCAAAACAGATAGTTGAACAAGTTGTGTTCCAAGAGCCCATGAAGGCAGGCCAGAAAGACAGATGCCTTTTTGTTACCCTGAACAGGCATGAACCTGTATGCTTTTCTACCCTTTTCCAGGAATACTCAGAGCTTGTCTAAAGATCCAGAAGGACTTACCAAAGACTATAGTGGTAACTCCCTTATGCCCAAAGTAATGGTAGTTTTCCCTTGTTTTTAATCTGACCAAGGATAATCACCAGAAGCTCCCATATAGAGTGGTTCTACTTGCTCAACCCAGGGTTTTATTAATTTAACAGACTGCTTGATTGATAGTTTTGATTCCTTTTATGTATCTTTTTTTCTGAGGATTTGCTGCAAGTATTAAAGGAAGGTAAAAAACTTCTTACAAGAAAATCGTATATGGATAAATGGAAGATATTTTCTAGTTGGTACCATTCTAAAACCTGGGACTCTTCTGAGGTCTAGTGTCACATTATTTGTGTGAGTTATTGTCATCTTGCTCTAATCTTCCATCAAGATTCATTTGTCAGCTATCTCTGCTTGACTGTGCTTAGATTCTTCCTGTACTCGGAAAACAGTGGTATCCTCATTAAGATCTGAATTTTATGAGTGAAAACTTTACCAAGTTCATGATACAGAATTACGTTTCATGACTTGAAAGAATGTCCTTCTTATTGATATAATGTCTGTTTGCATGTTATCTGAGTTGTATGCACTTATGGTGAGCCAACCCTAACTTCTCTTCCACAAAGATAGGGTTTATTTTAGAACATTTTGGATTTTCATGCATAAAGTGGTCATAGAGTTTACTTTGATTCATTTCAGTAATTTTTCTATATTTTGTTCAAAACCCAAAATGGAGCAATAGAGAATTTTGCATACTCTGCAGTTCAGATAGTGATTGAAAGGGAGAGAATCCTCCAGAGAAGCTGAACAGCTATTTGTTTCCTATGAAGCTAAGGTGGTTGTCACAGACTATTTATTTTGTGATGCTTGCCATGATAAGCCTATTCCAGGCAGGATCAAAGCCAGGGCCTTGTTGGAAAGGGGTGGACTCCAGTAGTAGTATTATAGAAGCATCTGCATGGTCCCCAGTGCATACCTTTTACCAAGCATTACAAACTGGACTGTCTTTCTAAATTCAGAGCTGTTTTTATTGGGACCATTCTTCATGGTCTGTTGGATTCTTGATTGTTTCACCCTCCCTGCTCCAGTTACTTATGTTAATCTAGTAATTAGCATTGGCTATTGCAACAGTGATCATTGTGTTAATCATAGTATATCTGGTTAAGTAAAATTTACCGTAACAGAGAGCAGATGTTCTAATAGATCACCGTTACTGTGGCCATTCCCTCCCACCAACTTCCTCATTTCCCTTATCTGTGCTGCCAGCATACCTCTCAACTGTACAATGTGGTTTTGTATATATCTGTGTGTGTGTGTGTGTGTGTGTGTGTGTGTGTGTGTGTGTGTAATTTATTTTTCTTCCTTAGTAGATTATCTGTCTATCTATCTATCTAGCATTTGTTTTTTGTTTTTTTGTTTATCAGGAAAGTCTGACTCGGTCATGAAGTATACTAGACAACCCAAATTAACACTATGGTGATCCACACCTGGAAATAAAAGATGAAATTAAAAATACAAACTCCAGGGGGACAGAAAAATAGTTTTTTTTAAAAGTCCACAAAGCTTTTGTGTGATAGCCTTTCCTTGGTGTGTTCAGTAAAGTCATAAACATTAAATACAGACATCATTACAACACAGCCCAAAAAGATTTCCTCATCAATTAACAACAATCATCTTAAAGAGGATTATGTACAGTTACTAAAAATCACATGTCCATAAAAGTTTCAGTAAAGCAAACAAGCTTAAAAAATCTATAAAACTATACATAACATTTAATATCATTTCACATTATTTCATCATTATAGCTTTTTAAGATGGTTTATGACTTCACTAAACACACTGAAGAAGTGGGTCATGAGATACTCATTTTCAGTGGAGACCCAAGGAGAAAAGCTCCAGATACATATGGTTAACATAATGAAAAACTAGACAGACATAATAAAGTCATAACATTCTAGCACAATTATGAAAACAACATATTAGTTTGTCAAAATGAGAACATAACAGACATAATAAAGTAATAACATTCAAGCATAGCATTTGAGTAATAAAGTCATAGTTTGTAAGAATAAATTATATGGAAAGCCTGATAATAGGAAGATGCATGATTTACATAATGATGATAATCATAACAATTAATAATATTCCAGAGGTCGTGAGATATGGTAACAGATTATATTGGTGAAGGCATAGGATAGTATGAGTAGAGAAGAGTAGGGTGTGGTAGAATGAAGAGATTTGGAAAAGGTATGAGTGTAACCTCAGCAGAGTATATGCAGAAGATGGGGAGGGTAGGATAAGTTAGTAGTGGGGATAGAGAGGGTAAAGGTAGAAAACGGTGTAAGAGTACCTCAGCCTGGGTTCATACAGCAGCAAATCCAAGCTTTGTTGAAGTATTATTTTCGAGAGGTTTTGAAGGAGTGCAGGTTAGTAGCAGTTTTGATAGTCAAAAGAAGGGAGTTCCACAGTTTTGCCACAGAGCAGGAGTAAAGGATTAGGCCTGGGGTTTTGTTAGGTTTATAAGCATACCTCTAAACCTTGTAGTGCAAGAACTCTGGACAAAGCCTGGCAAAATGGGGGGACAAATGTCCAAAAATGGGACTTATTTTAAATATTGCTCTTATAAATTTAGAAAGTTGCTGCAGTAGAAGGGATTATGTTAACATACATTTTCTATAATATTTGAAGTCTAAAAATCAAATGGATGTCATTATTTGTTGACTTCAGTCCACAGATCATCCCAGTGATTTGTCAGAAAACCATTAATTTTATGAGAAACAGACCACAAATATGAGGCAAAATCTGGACATTCTGTGAAAATCTGGACAGTTTAGAGGTATGTTTATAAGTTGTGAGGAGATGTTTGTCTTCAGATCTGAGATGTTCATTTGGGATATAAAAGTTGATTAATGGGCTAAGAGCAGGTCAAGCTAGTGATCTGAGGATGACTTTGTATACTGTAGGAAGTTGTACATATTGGAGGTGGAGGAAAGTTCAAGCCATCTTAGAGAATGTAGGGCTTTACAATGATGAGTTAGAGAGGCTGTGTTTATGGCAAATTTGGCAATTTGGTTTTAACAGCTTTTCTAGTCTTTTTTACTTAGGGTGGTCTGTAAGTTAGAATTGGGGCCCTGTATAACAGTGGGGGCAAGAGGTAGGTTTTGGCTAGGGTAATTTTGGTAGCTGAGGAAGTTTTTATTCTTATATATATATATATATATATATATATATATATATATATATATATAGATAGATAGATAGCATGCCACGTTTTTGATGTTTTGAATACTTTGTATGTGTAGGTCAGTCTTGAGATTATCATCAATTGTTGACATCTAGTAGTTTGGAATACAAAACCAATTAAATGTCAGTATTGTCGGCTTAAAAGATCCTGAAATTTGTTTTGTTGGAGCTATGGGGTTAGTGAGTTAAGAGAAGGAGCTTTGTTTTTTTTTTCCTGGGTTCAGTAGGAGTTCAGCATTGGAGATGCATGTTTTTATGGAAGAGAAAGCTTGTTGTGTTATGTGTTGTAGGTGAGTTAATGTGTCTGATACGCATATGATAGTGGACTCATCTGCATATTAGATTACAGTGCCTTCACAGGAGGATGTATGCAAGTTATTGATGAAGACATTAAATAGTAAGGGCCAAGGATGGATTATTGAGGTATACCTAAGGGGGTGATGTGATATGGGGAGATAGAGCACTGCCATTTTATTGTTTTGCCGATTATCAGTTAGGTAGCTAGAAAACTACTGAAGTGAGGAGGAGGATAGACCAATACCGGAAAGTTCTTTAAGGAGTTTGGGGTGAGATACCATGTCAAATGCTTTTGACAAATCTAGAAATACTGCAGATACTAGTTTGTCAGTGTCACAGGCTTTATTGACAGATTCCATGAAAGATAATAAGGCTGTTGAGGTACTGTGTGTAGGTTTAAAGCCAAGTTGAGTATGGGAAAGTAGGTTGTTGTGTGTAAGATGGGGGAGAATTTGTAGTTGCACACATTTTTCTAGAATCTTAGAGGGGGGACAAGATTTCAATAGGACGAAGTTTGCGATGTGAGTGGAGTTGCCTCACTTATGTAAAGGGATAATGTGTGATTTTTTTTCATAGTTTAGGGACATGTGATTCAGCTATGGCTCTGTTAATTATGATGTTAACAGGGGATGCCATTGCCTCTGTAGCAGGCTTTAGGTATTCTGGTGGGACATTGTCTGCTAAGGTCGAGCAAGGTTTCAGCTGTTGTAGTAGTTTCTTTTTATATTTGAGATAAAGGGATGGGCTGAAATGTAAGCTGGATAGATACTAGATATTTTTTTAGCTAATGGTTATGCTTTTTGGCTATTGCTTGCATGTATGTATGTATGCATGTTTTACGGCTGTCTCCGCCCTTATTGAGGTAAGGAAGCTGTGAAGCTTTTGGTGCCCAATGAGTCCTTTTATTTGGCCCTCCTCACTCCTCCCTGTGGTTATGTGTCCTAAAGCTTTGAGATATTGTCATACCCTAGGCGGGATTTACCCATTTAGCTCTGGCTACTGCAACAGTTTTAAAATCTCTAATGTTTTGAAAAATTGTACTTACACTATGGTACTTTCTTGTCTTTATTCTCTGACTTCACACCTAATTAATAGCTTTGGGGATTCTCTCTTCTTCAATCAAATATCCAAAAAATGGAATTCAATGCATCAGCACATATGAACTCCAACAGCTCCAGTTTCAAAACCCTTCTCAGGCTTCACTTTCCCAGCAACTGGCTATGTCCTGTAGTACTCCAGGATGACCTTTCCCTACTTTCTCTTTACTACCTCAAAATTTCTCCTTCAGGTCTTTTTACTTTCCTTTAGCATACTAAACCTTAGCACGTGAAACCTGCACGCCTCTGTCTTTCTCTTCCTTCACCAAAATAACTGACAGTTTTCCTTATCTAGTCCCAAAATACTACCAAATTAACTGGATGATGTGATTAGTCTCTTAGAATCGTTATTATTGTCTGCCATGATATTAGTAGTGTGCTTTTTTCTTTGTATATTGTAGATTGTTTTATATATATATATATATATATATATATATATATATATATATATATATAGGATAAAAAAAATCTCCCTGCAGCCCTCTACTTTATTATTCTCACTCCGAGATTGCACTACTTACCCGCACTGTAGTCCGATCTATGAAACAGGCACACATACATGGAAGTGCTTGTCGATGTTAAGCGCTTTTGTGTATGTGTTCGATGTTTTGTGATTCGGACATATGCTAGTCGAGCATGTGTCCAGATCCCATATATATATATATATAAAATATATATATATATATATATATATATATATATATATATATATATATATATATAGTTTCGCATCATAATCTCGAAATGCTGAAATCTCGAATTTCAGCATTCCAAGACCATGAAGCTGAAAATGCAGAATGCTGAAAGTGCATAAGAGTGAATTTGAATATCTCAAATCCACACTTATGCATTTCCGGTACATTACATGAAGTGTTTGGCTGGTATGGTGTCTGAAATTGAAGGTGAGTGAGTGTATGTGTGTGTTTTTGTACGTTGTATGTGTGGGTTAGGGTAGGGAGGTGTAAGTATGAGTGTGAGTGTTGGATTTGTTGGTGTTTGTGTATGTGTGATGTGTATTTGTGTGTGAGCAAGTGTAGAATGCCGTAGTGTAATCTTTTTTTTTTTTTTTTTTGTTATGTGCGATCTTGGAGTTGGTATATATAAGTAGCGGGGTGTGTGTGGGGATGCAGCTAATATTTTTCACTGTAAACTGTTTTAGTGTAATGGAGATTTTCTCCACAGCCCTCCACTAAAAATGGGCTCTTGGCCCAGTTGGACATTCTTGGTAAACAAATGTAAAATAAATAATTTAATAAAATAAATTTTTTATCACTTAAGTGGAATATGTTTACATAATATAGTGATCATTGTCAACCATAGCCTAATTGCAATGAAATGGAAAATGCATCATTCCTTGATACAAACAATAAGCAGTCCAACAGGATAATAATCGTCTAAAACATCAGTCGTACAGTAAAGTTTGATAGTTTAAACAACAACAATGGTGATATGCTATATATCTTTTACACTGATACAGAAAACCTAGCCAGTGCTACAGGCTATTGTAAAAGGTTTATGATCCGAAAGGTAATTACATAACATATGAATATTTCAAACACCTTGAGTTTAAAATATTTTATAGAACGTTACTGATAAGTGTAGAGAGATCTGAACATTACAATTCAGACTGATGTGGAGAGATGAAAATGATAACACCGTGCTGCTGTAGGCTACTCACAACAATAAATGTGTTAAAAGACAAAATATAACATCAAGATGACTGACATAATTATAAGAGTTGATGAAAAGGGAGAATCTCAGTTGTGTTCTCTCAGTGCAATACATGCAAGAATATAGATGTCCATGACTATAAACAATAGTTAGAATTCTCAGTTACTTAAAAGAGTATTGGTCCTGGGCAGATATATTTCTCTGCGAGGTGTCTTCTGTAAACATATGTTGGTAAAGTTCCGTTATAAATAGCAACTTTATTATCGAGCAAGATTTAATGTTCATTTAGACAATCTGAGGAGAGTTTAATAGAATAGTGCAGTTACGACATACCCCTGGTCTTGGCACATATATTTTCCATTTTCCTCATAAATATTTTTTTCTGGTAAATCACTAAGGATTACAGTAAGGGAATGATGGCAGACATTGGAATTTTATAATTATTTTCAGAAAATGCATGCTGATACAAAATATGCAGTCCTATCAACTTTCTAAGTTAAATGTAGTAATAATTCCATATTTTTCCTTGATTGTGTGTCCCTCACGTATTATTTTTGGATTTGTCCCTGGAGAGAGCAATGGTGGATCCCATTGGGTCTATGCAGAATTCTTTGAAGACGTCTGACAATGCTGTGCCTGCAGGTTATGAAAAAAAGAGAATCAGATATAAATAAGAGGTCTAGTGTAAGGGTCATAGAAACACTTCTCAGATGTTTGCCATGAAGTAATTTGCATATTGTGGAGCAGATTTTTTGCCCATTGCAGTACACATACACTTTCTTTTAATGTTGTGTGTCAGAATGAACCCTGAAAGTTATCCATTTTAACTGTGTAATGGCATGTTGATCAGTTTTCTTCCACAAGTACTTGAGCCTGGCTGCAGTCAGGGGGGATGACCATTCATGGCTGCTAAAACAGTATTAGATGGTAGGTTGCATTAACTGGACAGAATGTGAAAAAAGAGCGGTGCTTTGAATGTGGATATCGCCTGCTACATCGGACCTCATAACACCCCTGGGCAGGCATTAATTACACATTAACACACACCCTGGAGGATATTATTCCTTCTTAAATTACATACATTTTAGATTAAATGAGTTTCAGATTAAATGTTTAGATACTTTGATATTAGACTAAGTGAGTGTTAGGTCAAACATTACACACCTGTATTATGAATGTATATCGGCACAAGTGTGTTTGTGTGTGTTTATCACATTACGTTATAGATTATATATTTTACTTCACAACCAATCAGAACATTTCGCTATTCTTGATAATACATGAGTAATATGTTACTATCATTTGCTAGCTAACCCTTTAAATTTCATCAATAAATCATGTGTCTAGTGCAATAATCATGTTTATTATTTTTTCAAAATATAAAAAAAAAAATTGAATATCTGCTTTCATGCATATTATTTTGCTAGTCTTTCTTGTAAAATAAAACTATGTAAATTTGCTTCTTAACCCTTTCATCCATTTTCATTTAAATATTTTTCCCTTCCTACATTGAGTTGCTCATAGCATTTATCTCTTTTTTTTTTTACATTATTTTTTCTTTTTTTCATTTATATCCCTAAATTTACAGTTTTTAGATTTTTTTATCTTTTCTCTTTTGTGTACTTTTCCATCCTGTTCTCCTCTTCACTTATGATTTTCATTGTAGCATCTCAGTTGTGTCTGTGTTCTGTTCCTTACACATCTCTTCCATTATCTATCCTTTCTTTCCATCACACTATCTCACTTGTCTAAACATTTTTCTTTCTCTACATTTCCAAAGTATTCTTTCTTTAAATTTCCTTTAACAGTTCTTTACTTTTCTGTATCTTTTTCTCTTCTTTTAAATTTCCTTTTTTATTTATACTACATTTTTATCCATTATTGACCAGATAAGTCCCCCGAGTCTTGTGGCTTCTTCAGGGAAGACCTGAGATGGCATTTATACTACTAAGGGAAGTTCGGTCAGGACATCAGGGAACTTCCTCAAATTAGGCATATGGGACCTCGATTTAATGCTTATCCTGAGGATAACAGATGCAGGAGTGCATCACCCCCTTAATACTGTGCTGCAGTGCTAGAAATTTGAAAAGTAATCCAGTCCCTTGGAACAGGAATAGAATCCACAGCCTTCTGAACTTCCAGCATCAAATGTAAGTATGCTACCTGTTGAGTCACTGACACTTCCAACCATTTTATACTTCACACATTCTCTCTGTGGCCAGTAACAAACGGTTCAAATATAATTTTCTTTTATTTTGCTTTGTGTCATTATCTCTCATGAAAAACTTCCCCTGTTCTATTATATACTCTCTTTTTCTATAACCTTCCTAGTATTCCTTCTCTCTCTTTTTGTTTTCCATTGAAATAAATGTGTCTATTAACAAAAAGTGTGAGGTCATCTAATTGTGTTAAAGTACTGGGGAGTTTTCCAAGCTGGTAGTGGTGAGGTATATGTGCATGTATGTAGAGATATGAGTGCTGTAAGCTGAGTGAGTGAGTGTGTGTGTGTCTGTTATGGAGATCACAGTAGGTGTGTCTGTGCTTTTATCTGTATGGATTAATATGTGAGAGTGTCTAAGGGCCTGACTTGCTCTCAGTGTGACTGTTTTCAGTGTAAGCCTGATTTGTAGATAGGCCTTATATCAGTCTATGAAATCTGAACAGGCTTTCACCAGAGTAAGGCACCTAAACTGAGAACAAGTCATTTAGAATCTGGCCCCATGAATGCAGTTTGGGTTATGCAGCTGGGTATGTGCATACATAAATGTGCTAATGTGTGTTTGAGAGACTTGGGGGGGGGCAGTCAAACCATCCCCTAGATTATTGTCTGGTGTGGAATGCTAAACATGTAGGGTACTGTTCATATTGTGTCTTAAAGGCACTTAAAATAAAAGAGAAAATTTGCAGCATGAAAAACATGAATTGGAGGAACACTAGACAACAAGAATATCTTTAGGCTGTGCCTTAAAAAAAAATTAGAAATGACTTTTGTGGCACAAAGGACAGGGATATCATTAGCCACCAGGGATAACACTTATATGATGCCATTGAGAAACTATACAAGATTTTAGCCTGTACCATTGACAATGAGCACACGTATTTTGTATGTTTTACTTGATTTTAGCATTAGATTTATTAATAATGAATTATGGTGAGGGAATATTATAATAAATACTAATTCAACTTGTATATTATAGGTTTTAATTGTATTTGTTTGAATGTATTTAGTTATGTTTGTATATTAATATAAAGAAATGCATTATGGCTTTAAGAAAGAACAGCTGACTGGGATGGGTTAGAATTTAAAGTTTCTTTTTTTATATATTTAAGGCCTGTATGGTTTGAGATTAAGCACTCTGATGAAGTTCTTCAATTTTATATTTATCCAATAAAATGGTGTAGAGTCCTGGATCGCTGAATTTGTGTAATTGTCTTTGTACATATTAGTGATCATCTTTTCTGGATTTTGAGTTACCTACACTTCCTGGTGGTTTGAGGCAATGATTTTCTTCATTACTGGTCTGTGATTTACCTGGTGTTTGTGCTTCCTGGGTGTACAATTTGCTGTTTTCTTTTTATTCAGCTAGCATCTGCATAGCACAGAGTAGTAGTTCTCATTAATTAGTACAGCTATATTTGTATTAAATAAAAATTCATTACCAATACCAGTATTTCGAATAACCAAGTTACTCAGATATATTCACTGAAAAACTTTCAGTTGCAGCTTTATACACAGATACTTATGTAATTCTAACTCTAGCATTTATCAGTTCATCTTCTCTTTTTAGCTGCCTTTGTTGTTCATTTGCTTTCTGGGCTGGGTTAGCTACCCGGCTTTGTGAGCCTTGCCTCTAGATGGTTGCCAGTGTTGAAATGACACCTTAACCCTCCATGAGCAGGAATAGGAAAAGGGGTTGTGGATGAACTGGCTATTCATTTGCTTTATTCTGTTTTTTAAATGTACTGACTAGTTAGTCTTGGAAGCAGTAATTATGTTAAAATGTAGGAAATGAACTAGCAAAGACGAGTGGCTCATGAGTAATAAAGTGCTGATACTTTACACCACAACAGTGGCTATAACAGTTTTACCAGCAACAGCTGAAGCAAAGATACTATGTTGCTCTTATGTTGCCTTTAGTCGATTTTGCCTCAGTTATGTTAACAATGAGCACTGCCCCTATGTAATCCGCACTCCAATTACCTCTCGAGTGGTAAGACTTTCCTTAGCCCTAATTGGAATCAAGATACAACATGGAATAAAATTTCCTTCATACTTTATCTTGACCAAAGCAGTCCAGACAATCAAACAAATCACAAGTAATCCAATGCATTGTAATATAATTCTCTCTTTTGAGCAATGTAAATATTGATACCAATCTCATATCATGTGGGAGGAATAAAAATGCCAAATTCCCCAAAAAAGACTTCACAGCAATCAGGCCAGCCACAATTGTTACTGAAGAAAAACAGAAAGAAAGCAAAATATATACAATAAAAATATTAAAACTTTAAGTAACATCTAAGCAAAGTTGTCACTTGATTTCTACCTTAATTCAGTAATCAGAGTTAATCCACATTATGACTTCCCTTTCCTGTATATTACTTACCCGTCTGTTTATACATGCTAGTACCTGTACTTTCCTCATATCTGATTTCATTTCCACTAAAGGACCCAGTGGTACCATGGACATTTGCTGATAAGCATTGCCTAGTTATGTCTTCCTTTATTTACCCAATTGACCTATCTCCTCACCCAGAAAAACTTTACTAAAGACTTCCTTAACCACCTCTGCTTGTGTTCTGTTAAACTGTTACTGTTCAGCTTTTTGCTATCCCCATCATACCCGCACTTATAAACATACCTTGTGCAGCCTACTTTTTGTTAATATTTGCCTGTATTAGCACCTGTTCTGCCCATCTTACCTACTATTATAATCCTTCTAGCACCTGAAATATTTGTCTGCCTGCATAACTACGCTGTATGCTAGTTGCACTGTGACACCCATTGTTAATTTCCTTTTTATCTGTGCATGTTACAGTTGTTAGTGCTTTATGGAATGTACTAGATGCTGTTTACAAAAACACATGCTTGCAGTGTCATAACTTGATTCACATTGCAGCATTCTGTTTAACAATCTACAGTCTTTTCTTTACCTGAATTTAACAATCTTGCTTTGTCTTCATGCAATTTGTGGATAAGTACTTTGAAACTCGCTGCATAATTATTTAGTGGCTTTACCTATTTCTAAAATGTTTGCATGATTTTATCATTTATTTTGCTATAAAATCCTATTAGTTCTGCATATCACACAGTGGTTTTAAGATCCAGCAATACTTTAAAAATAAAATTGTTAAAACTGTTAAAATTCTAAGACTGGTTTTATTATATTCACAACCAACGTACATTTTTCACTCAAGATTCACTTTTTTAAACCCATGTGCTTAGTATAATTGATTTAGAAAATCTATGTACTAAGATAGGATTCTGCCTCTGTTTTTAGTGCAAAAAAGGTGACTTTTTGTTTAAAATGTACAAGCATTAAGTGTGGAAATTATTCTTGGCGCATTTGAAAAGTGGATGATGTTACCTTCTGTGGTTAGTTTGAAGACTATTATATTGAGTGGTGCACATCAGAATATTAATTACAAACAATATTTTGAAAGCATTTTCCATATTAAATGCATGACCATAGGTTTGTTTATAACTGATTGCTAATAGAGTGAGTACCTGATTTAAGTATAATCATAGCAGTAAAACCCTTCAGCAAGGTAAAGCAATGGTAAGGTTCATGTCAGTCTCCAAAATATTTTCAAGCTTATTGTGCAAAATTGCCATTTGAGAAAGTTTGTAGGCCTGATCTTTGTGTCTCGTTAATGGTTTGATTAAGCCCAGGGTACAATTTGTGAACAAACAACAAAACAGTACGAAATTCTGGCTTTTGAAACAGAAACTCTTTCAGCTAGTGAAACTATAATATAAATCTTCTAGTTCTCAGTCGGGATTCAGTTTCTGAACAAAGAAAATATGATATTCATCGTTTTGATCATTGCTGACATTGCCTTAGCAATTTGGGTTATATCCTGCCAAGTATATTAACAGGCGGTCAGTTTTTAAAGCCTCAGGACAGCTTCCACAAATCCAAACTGTCAGCCAGATTGAGCTGAGCTGACTAAAAGAGAAATTTGGGAGTGAAAACCTACAGAGCTTTACTAGGCAGAAGAGTATGCTCCTCTGATGTTTTGGGGAATCAATGATCAGCTCATGCTATCCTTTGCTGGGCAGATAAATTCCCTTTCGAGAAAAAACTTCCATTTTCTTAATTTTGTTGATGTTTTAATACTTTCCTCTTCAGGAAAGTTGTTTTAAAGCGGGAGTGTTGTGTTTCAGTACACTGTCTTGAGACTGTAACTTCTGATGAAAAACTGTGTTTATTTTTCTTTTCTGAGGTTGGTATACTTTTTTAGTGTGCTTTTATTATGTTTTCTGCCAAAAAAGTAGCATTTCAGGAGTGGTAGTGTTTATCGGCATTTGCTGTTTGTCTTCCACAGGAAAGTGGCACCATTTTCAGTTTAGCCATGGAAAAGACTGCTTATACCATGATTAAGTCCTTCTTCCAACTACAAAAGCAAATGGCCTTCTTCTTCATTCTCAGGTGAGTGAATCTGATGTGGCCATTTCTTGTATCTGAGACCACTCATCTTTTAACCAATATCACTTTGGTGTAGCACCCATTGCCTCTGTGTACCAGGGGTTAGCCACATTCTGTGCAGCTGTTGGGGACTCCTCAGTAAGCAAGGGGGGACCAACACTTGCCATGTCAGTCCTGTGAGAAAGAACATGGAATTTTTTTCTGTCATGTCAAAATGGTATGCCCATCCTTGGGGGAAGGTGTTGCTGCCATTATAACACAGTTGGCCCATTTTTCATGTCAAAAATAAATAGAAAACAAAGAATGAATCTACTTCTCTTTGGGTAGGAGTAGTTTACTGGGACTGGTTCAGGGTTTAATTCAGGCTATTAATTTTTCTTGTAAAGAAGCTTTGGAAGCTGGCTGTCTGCTATATTCTTGGCAGGATATAACCTATATAGGTAAGGCTGCTTCAGCACTGATCATTCTTGTTATGGTAAGTTTTACTTGAACAACTGTACTTTTTCTAGTCATAAAAAGGTTATGGTATTGCAGTTCTAGAGGAAGGATATGGGTTCTACAACAAAGTAGAGGGAAACATTGTACACTGTGATCTAAACAACTGGGAAATGACCAGTATTTAGGCAGTGGAGCGGTGAGAAGGGAAGGGTATTGGTAAATAGCCAATACCAGCATTCACCTCCTGAGGGAGATGGTCTGGTTCATGCCAGTCTTGGCATATACTGTAGAAATAGGTGCCAAGCATTCAATATTTGAACAGGATGTATGCCTCTGTGTCCAGACATGTATGTATGTTAGTGATCATGGGAAGTCTGTGGAAATGTGCAGGACGTCATGTCAGTGAGTGTGCATGTCAGTGAGTGTGCATGTCAGTGAGTGTGCATGAGGGAAGAGAACCAACAATGATTATGTCTGCTTACATGATGCCTCACAAATGGCTCTCATACACAATGAGGGAATATGGGGATTAAAAATACTAAAACTAGTCTGACTAAGATGTTGAGAAGGAATGATGTTTTACTTTATTTCGGATTTAAGACTTTTTAAAGCTTAACACTGATGCTGTGAATAGCATATAGTGTTCCCTGGTTTAAAGATGGCATCAAAAGCACAAAGAAAGAAAGAAACAACATATCTCTGTTTCTGTCATAGAGCTTGTAAACTGAGGACACACAGTTGTAAGGCAGTAATACAGAGGGCTTGGTTCATAGGTTTATGCTAGGCTAACAACCACTACAGCCTTTATAAGCCGAGCAACCAAATGTGCCCTTTTCTATCTTGGGTTATATTAGGAGAGGATTTGTTAGTTAGGACATTGTTAAATGTTACATAGAGGGAGTATGTTAGTTTGGACACAATTTACTGTCTGCCTCTGTCCATCAGAGACATGGAGGCCAGACCTTCTGTAAATTTCCAGTTTCCCATCCATTGATCAAGGTTACGCTTGAAAAAAGTTAGGGAGGGAATCTGCTTCACATGGGTAGGGAGTCTATTGTAGAAAATGGGGTCCTCTAGGAACATATTTGTCTTGCAAACATGTCCTGTTTGTGTTGAAAGCAAAATTTGAATCCTTGTATCTAGTATTTCTGAATATGTTAATTTTGCAGATGTGCAAAAGGTCCATCACAGCTGTATTCAAGGATGCCTTGTATGCCAGGCATAGATCACCTGTCGGTATTCTGCAGGAGACAGATTATGGAGACAGGGCATTAAAGCAATCTGCATAGGAAATGTGGTTGAGCCCTTGATTCTTTTGTTAGGGAATCTTTGTGGGCATTACAATCATTGCATATGTCTGGTAAGGTAGATAAAGGGGCATTATACTCGATGAAGGGTCGGATGAGGCTGTGTAGAGTAGCACTGTTACATTCTTGACATGGATGCCATGCTATTAGTTATAAGTTGAGGGACAAATAATGATTTTTTTAATACCTTAGCCACAAGTTGGTCAGAGGCCAGATTACAATCTACATATGTTCCCAAATCCTTGACTACTGAGTCAACTCTTGGGGTCTTTTATCAATAACATAAGGTCCCTGGGTGGCCAATTTCCCACAAGATATCATAGGACACTTCTTAGCACTGATTTTTAAGCCATAACATTGGAACCTGTTGTTTTTTCAGTTGTTAGACCCTCTTACAAGATGTTAGTGTCATGGGGAGAATCTATGATAGCTCCTAGTTTGCAGTGATCTGTGACCTTGGTCAGCCAAAGGCACTTGATGTTAGCTTTGAGATCTGAGATGTAGATGCCAAAGAGGAGTGGATTTGGCAAAGAGACCTGTGGGCCCCACTGGGTTACCAGTCTCTTTGTGGAAAAGGTCTCACTAATCCTGATTTCCTGGGTCCTGTCTGTGAGCCAACTGCTATGCCAGGCTTTGTGCTCAGTTTGGTGAGTTTGTCAATAATGCCTGAGTGGAGTATTGTATGCAGGTTCAGGTAGGTGGCATGCACAGTTTTCCCATCAGCCATTTCCTTGATGACCTTCTCAAAGAAGTCCAGTCCTCCAGCGTTAGTAGGTATGATCTTCCCTTGACAAAGCAAAACCAGGATGGGATCAGAAGCTAGCAGTTGCCTATGTCTTTGTTGATCATTTTCTTGATAATTCATTCCATGGCTTTGCATATAAGACTAGTCCGGCTACTGAAGTCAGGCAATAAAGAGTTAAGCTTGAACCAGTTTCTCCATATCAAAAGCTATACTGCCTGGGAATTCTATAGACTAAAGGACAAATCCTTAAGCAATATTAAAATTAATCTTAACCTAAGTAGCAAATATACCATAATACTGAGGCAAATTAAAGAACTGGTGTCTTCTATTAGAGGCATCCCAGATAGTGTAGAGGAAGAAGTAAACGTTGCACAGTCCCTATTGAAATTTTTAAAACTCAAAAACAAGATGTTATCGGCTTCATACAAATTAATTTTGGCTATTAAATACCAATCTTCTCTTACATAAGCTCACTATTGGAAGGACAAAAATCCTAATTTAACTGATGTTCAACTCGCTCTTGCTTTTAATAACACAAATTCCACCCCTTCATGAAGCTTGTATATACCCAGTTAATGATAAACAATAATGCCTACTATACACCAGAAGGTCTAAATTAGTTCTTCCCAAGCATCTCTCCTCTTTGCCCTTTTTGTCCATCGCAGCCAGCTGACCTTTTGCATATTCTCTGGTACTGCAAATATGTACACAACCTATGGAACTCATTAAGGACCAAACTTCAGAAAATGAGCTATGGGAAATCTACCCTATCTTGGGAATTTGCTATACTGCATGTGAGTCCCATTGTTATGCCCAGTTCTGACTTGAATATCCTGATAGCTTTATTTGTGTTAGTCAGATTGTACATCAATCAAAACTGGCTTGACAGGTCAAAAATAGAGCGGAAGGGTTTTATTAACATGACCTCTAAATATATCATATCTCACAAAATGATCATAGGTAATAGAGATAACCACATGAAATGTCTCAATGTTTGGAATCTTATCCTAGAGCACATTTTGAAATAAGCTATACCAAGAACACATCTATCAACCTGTCCCTTCATTGTTTCTGGAATCTCTTCCTCGTGAGATTTTAACAGACAGTGGCCTCTGATAGTTTCATCTCTGTCTTTCATTGTAATGAAATGATCCTTCGCCAGTTTCAAAATTTGCAACATTATATGTAAATAGTTGTTTATATTATGTGTAAATGAATCCTGTTACTTACTACTTATTTATAAATTTATGCCTGTATTGCTCTAAACATTCAATTTAATTGTATAAATTAATCAATCTCTTTAGATGCTAGAACTTTGTTATTTCAAGGCTAGAAGTTAAAAGGCATTATCTTATAAACTGTCAGATCAAGGTTAACTGTTCATAAAGGAAAGTCATGTTTTATATTTTTTGTGCATATCAAATGTTGAAAAATACAATAAAATAAAAGTTTGAAAAAAATAAAAAATAAAGACTAGTCATGCTAATGGGTCCATAGTTAGTGTGGTCAGTTGATTGTCCACCTTTGTGAACAGGGATGAACATTGCAGTCCTCTACTCATGAGACAAAGCCTGTTTTTAGAATATAGTTAAAAAGTGACTGCAATGGCACTGATATGTGATGTTTCAAACTATTTAGGAGGCATCCATGGATATTGCCAGGGTCCAATGAAGTGGTGGTTTTGGCCATAGCAAGCACCACCAGGACCGGCTCCCTGTTTATAGAGTTGGTGGGGGATGAATGAGAGGTAAAATAAGAGCTGAATTTGTCATCCAGCAAGTTTCCTATGTCACTCTGCTTAGTGAAAGTGCCACCGCTGTGCCCCAGTTTAGCACACTACTGTTTTCTGCCTTTGAGGTTTTGGACATGGCTGTAGAAGGACGTATAGTTGTCTTTTAAGGGTCTATACTATATTCTCAAAGAGACTTTTCTTCGAACATATAATCATCGACACATAAAGAGCAAATACTCTAAAGTGCAAATGGCCATGTCCACAAATATTTTCCTCAGGAAAAATTTCACTGGGGCCGCACACAAAAAAAAAAAAAACTTCAAAACCCTAATCTAGTGGGGGGTTGTGCCCATCACACACTCCTAACTAAATATACCAACTAAGAGATCGCTCTACGTTTGGGAAAAGGGCAATTCCCGATAACGGCCAACTGAATTTTTTCCTAAGGAAAAAAATTTGAGGATGTGGCCATTTGTGCTTTAAAGCATTCGCTCTTTATGTGTCAGTGATTATATGTTCGAAGAAAAGTCTCTTCCAGCATATAATATATACCCGTCTTTTAACTGTGAGGTTATCTTGACCATAAAATTGGCCTTCTAAACTTAAACAGTTTTCTTAGTTTCTTGTTTAGTTTGGTGAGAAAGTTCTTTATTGGAGCTGCTCTTTCTGATTTTACAATGACTTTGTTTTCTTTTGCTGCATATCCTGTTTTAATTAAGATTTAGCCAGTGTGGTTTGATTTTTCAGTTGGTTTTGGGCTTACTTCTGGTTGGTACATCAGCATTTATCCAACCATTTCAATTGTTGTACAGAGACTCCATGAACAATTTTGCACAGGTTGTTGTGAATTCTTGGTTAGGAGGGATACTGAATTTTGACAAACCATAACATAATAAGAGGTAGACTGGTTTGAAACAGTTCTGAACTGTTACAGGGTTTTATTGGGATTATTGAGTTAATTTTTATTTTGAAAGGAGACAGTTTTTTTTTTGGATGACCTCACCAGCCCCTTAATTTGAACTGTAATATCTGTCTACATTTATCAGAGGACATACAATGATAACGCAACTCTCCCTACACTATTAAAAGATTAATCATTATATTATTAAAATGCTTAGTGCTTTTCTCATGCCAGCCAGTAACTCATTGCATTAAAATGAAATATATGAACAGGTATCACTTGACATAAACTAAGATCTCAGATACTGCTTGCTAAAGAATAACAAAGCAGAGTGTATGTTAGTAAATGACATGTTTGTCACTGTTTACTTGTGGCTACCATCAATCCTGTTTACACTCCATTAACCTTTATATAATTTCAAAGTGTCAAGAAAGCTCACATAAAAACAAAACAAATATTGTAGAAATAACTTTTTGTTTGGCTTCAGATGGGGAATCTGGGAAACAGAACATGGATCCTTACCCCAAATGCAAAAGAATACAATAATGGAATTGATTGCATGTATTCATTTCAATTATTTTATTCCAATAAACTGGACTGCATTTGTGAGCAGACTAGATGACATTGCAGTCATTTGTATTGCTGATATTTTTTTGCTCAAATAAACATTTATATGCATGGGTGTTATGCTACCAAGGTAAATGCAAATTCAGATGAGTTGAACAATGTCAGGACAGCATTCCATTGTGTAGTATGTACGTGTCACCTTTGGGACATTGGCAGTGCGTAATTTTTTGTTGGAACTAGCCAGAGCTCTGACATTCTTCCTCTTAACTGTCATATACTGTGTGGGTAAGTATTGTACAGGCACATTATTTTCTTCAGAATGTTCCTTTACAAATTCATAGGTACAATACAGCATATATTGCTTATTTAAAAAATATAAAATGACACTCTTAAGTTGATCGCTTCAGTGGTTTACATGTACTATTGCATTTGTGTTGTGAAGAAGCTAAGCAAAGCTCATGACGATAAATCTTGGTAGTGTTATGAAACAGAAACAGTTGTGTGAGGCCTTTATGACAAAAAAAATATATAAAAAAAATAAAAAAAAGGTCCTCACAGATAGGATGAATGAATATTTCATAGTACCTAAGTTGCTATCCAAGGCCAGAAACAAAAAGTAAACCATGATACCTATTAGCATACTTAGCTTTAAGTTGGTTCAGCAAAGAAAAGTACTGTAGCAGAGGTTTGAAGTCCCCAAAGGATGGGTTTCAGAACTGTTTCTTGTTAGATGCTTACTGAGAATGCAAAACACATTACTAATGAGGACTTTTCTCACATTTGGGGGATTACCTTCTGAATATCAATAGGGTGGCTGTGCTCTAGTCTTAAATCACTAAAATGCCATCTCAAATATGAAAAAAATGTACCAGGTCTTCAGTGAAAAAGAAAAAGTAGAACAAGTTGTAGAATTAAAATTTCATATTATTCCAAATTGAGAGAAATATGTTTCATTTAGTAATAGTGTTTTATGCCTGGTCATTGTTCGCAAAGCCTGTCATTTTCTTGTATTGTACTTAACTGGCAAAACATATAGTTTATATTGAAAAGTGAAGCTGAAATTCAACCTGACGAAACATTTTCTGGGACAAGCTGCCATATGAGAAGGAATACCTTTTCAAACTGCTGAGGTGAAAAACCAGATGTGCCACTCGGTAACAGATGTAGTGATTTGCAGATATAATTTATAATTTACCATACATTTTTTTATTGGTATACTTCCAAGACACTGATGCAGCCTGATTTTTTTGTGTGTGTACTGGATGCAGTTAGTACCTCTCCTATGCATTTTAATTTTGTTTCATTAAATCAATTTTAGTATGTATTGACTGCAAACAACTGCGGACTTCATGTTTAAGCTGAATGATGGTTTTTAAACTATTAAAGTTGGAAGCATGCACAGAGAAGCATTGTACTTTCAGTTAACTGCAGTGCAGAAGTATCAGCAAGGGCTTTCTTATCAGGTATAAATATGACTCAAAATTTACCCAGCAATACTGGAAATATGTTTTTTAATTTTTTTTCCTTTCCATCATTTTATTCATGTGTGGAATATGATTAAACCTACAATACGCCATATTGATGTATGCCTGTCATTGCATTTCTGGTGGCTTTGTATAACATGAACTTGAACAGAAAAGCAAATGGGTCATGATTTATCATCATACTGTTAACACAGAATGCTAAACTCCTGGTATCTTCTTACACCTATTTAAAAATTATGTCATATTTTCAAACATTTACAAATTAAATTATTATTTCAATTTGATATACAAGAGTTCATATTCTAAAGGAGGGGGCATGCTTTTGTGATCCTGAAAGAAATATTCCTTTCTAGGCATTATTCATTACTGTTAAAGAATAGACGATCCCCATAGGTTAGAAGAATAAAGCCCCCAGACATACCTGTGTTGGAGGGAATAGGGGGAGTATAGTACTGAGAGACTGATGTTGGCTCAGCCATCCTAAGAAGGAGGGATATGCCATAGGCTTGCTGCAGTGTAGTTCCATTATGAGCTTGCAGAACTCCCTCCTGCATCATCGGTATGTCACTTAGTCAGAAGGTTGCCCATATGAGGAAGCACGCATGCACCTCCTGAGGGCAGTGTTTGCAGAGCTTGCAAGGTCACATGGTGACTGGAGTTAGGAGTATGATGCTGCAGCAATATCCTCAATTTCCTGAGCAGCCTCAGACAGTGGTCATGTTGATCCTCGGTGGGGGAGAGACTAAGGTGAAGACACAGTGAGCAAGGAGAAGAGCTGGTAGTACCTAATCATTAGCTGTGGGGAAGAAAAAATGACTTTGGACAGCTAATGATTTCATGAGTTACTGCCACTGGTTAATATATTCCACTTCATTATTGTTTTTATTTGTGTACTATATAATTTATTTATTTGCAATTGAGCACAATTCTGTGATAAAGCCTGGAGCTTTAAGCTATTTGATATCATTCCTCTCTAACACAGTAGAAAACAGGAATGAAACCTAGAGCTACAAGAAAAAATGTGTTAATGTATAGCCTTATCACTCCATGGAATGCTACCAACTAAATGGGCTGGATTCAAGAACACCTATAAGAAGTGTACAGTAAATGTATACGATCTGCTTTCAAGAACATCCTTACCGCATTTTTGGGCTGTCTATTTACTCAGAAAGATCATACTAAGTTTACCTGTCGTCTACACTATGTAGTAACCTTTATCAAATCTCCTTCGATTTTTAAGGCTACAAAAAAATCAGTAGGAAAACTAAAATTATGAAGAAGGTGGGAATTATGCTTGTGCTGTCTCTTCATTCAGAATGGTGTACACTTAGTATATCTTTAGTGTAGGCATTCATGAGTCTGTCCCAAAGTTTTTAATTAAAATGTTGGAAGCTGCAAAAGTTGTAAAAGTGATTGTACCATAATTAAATTTTACGGATCAGCTCTGACTACTAATGCAAAGGTTTTAAAATTGACCTGTACAAAACATGACAGCAGAGAGGAAAATCTACATTAATTGGGTAATACATATACTCAGATTAAGGTAAAATAAAGAAACAGCAATGTAATACAAACAGAGAAATAGTCAAAGTGCCAAAACCTTCTGAATGTCTATTAATGAGCAGATATCAAGTCAAATATTGCTGTTAAGAATCTTTATACTCTAAATTCTTTTGAAGGATATGCACATACATATGTGGAGGGCACTTTCTGTAAGGATCAAGCTTCATTAAAGACTTGTTAGCCACTGATCTGTCTCTGCATATTTCTTATGTCATAGAGTCAGTACTTTATATTACACATATACCTCACATGTTGATAGTGAAGCAATCATGTGCTTACTGAAGAGGAACAGATTACAATGCATGATGCTAGAGGAAAATTTTGCAACAAAGATCATGGACATCGCATGATACTTTAAGTATTAATGAAGAAAACGCAACATAAAATGCTTGGACATAGAAAATGGTTTAAAACCTACTTTTTATGGGAAAATGGCCATGACATTATAGGTTCAAGAAAATAGGAAGAAATGTAATATAGTGCAACTTTGTATAGTTGCTTAAATGAACTATAAAAATAAGTACTTCTAAAATTAGTTCATTTAATAGACTAAGTAGGTAAAGCTAGCCAGCTGTGGTATTGGTGTACATGTGCAAATATCTAACAATGGCCTAAGTGACATGAGTTTGGTTTGTGGGCTTGCAATCTGATGTACATGGCAAATGGAGGAAGGCCATGCTTATCCTCATGAAAATGGGCTACAGATCAGGAGCATCTAGTGTAACAATTCGCAAGTGGAGGGAGATCAATGCAAGGATAACCCTAAAGTGGGCGTGCAGCTACCAAGCCAAAAACACAGTAGTCCGCATTGCTGATGCACAGCACACTCATAAATGGAAGTGTAGAGTGGCTTCTAAGAACATGCAGGATGCTTTTCGTCCAGGAGAGGGTTTAGTATGTACGCCATGCAACTTCAATGAGATGGCTACATGATGGACCCTGATGATGACTCTCACCCTACACTGAATATATCATTTCCAGGGGAATGAATCATCTCATTTCCATTCAGGGGAGACTTAGTACTCATCAGATGAGGAGGCAAAGAAATCCTAGAAAATGTTAAAATCAGATGTAAAAACAAAAGTATAATGGCTCTGAAATCAAACAATTTAAGAACAATGTTGTAAGAGAATTTTCCTAAGAACAAGAAGGGATGTGATGATTAGTGATCAGCAGTATGGTTTCATGCCAGGAACGAGCACTACAGATAAGATGTTTGCTCTGAGAGTGTTGATGGAGAAGTACATAGAAGGTCAGAAGGAGTTGCATTGTGTTTTTGTAGACTTAGAGAAAGCATATGACAGGGTGCCTAGAGAGAAGTTGTATTGTATGAGGAAGTCGGGATTGTCAGAGAAGTATGTAAGAGTGGTACAGGATATGTACGAGGGTAGTGTGACAGCGGTGAGGTCTGCAGTGGGAGTGATGGATGCGTTTAAGGTGGAGGTGGGATTACATCAAACATCAGCTCTGAGCCCTTTCATATTTGCAATGGTGATGGACAGGTTGACAGACGAGATCAGACAGGAGTCCTCGTGGACTATGATTTTTGCAGATGACATTGTGATCTGTAATGAGAGTAGGGAACAGGTGGAGGAGACCCTGGAGAGATGGAGATATGCCCTAAAGATAAGAGGAATGAAGGTCAGCAGGACTAAGACAGAATATATGTGTGTGAATGAGAGGAAGGATAGAGGAATGGTGAGGATGCAAGGAGTAGAGGTGGCAAAGGTGGATGAGTTTAAATACTTTGGATCAATAGTTCAGAGTAATGGTGAGTGTGGAAGAGAGGTGAGGAAGAGAGTACAGGCAGGATGGAGTGGGTGGAAAAGAGTGTCAGGAGTGATTTGTGACAGATGAGTACCAATAAGAGTGAAAAGGAAGGTCTACAAGAGGATAGCGAGGCCAGCTATGTTATATGGGTTGAAGACCGTAGCATTGACAAAAAGGCAGGAGTTAGAGCTGGATGTGGCAGAGTTAAAGATGTTAAGATTTGCACTGGGTGTGATGAGGGTGGACAGGATCAGGAATAAGTATATTAGAGGGTCAGCCCAGGTTGGAAGGTTTGGAGACAAAGCCAGAGAGGCAAAATTACTTTGGTTTGGACATGTGCTGAGGAGGGATGCTGAGTATATTGGGAAAAAGATGCTAAGGATGAAGCTACCAGCTGAGAGGAAAAGAGGAAGGCCTAAGGTAAGGTTTATGGATGTGGTGAGAGAGGACATGCAGGTGGCTGGTGTGACAGAGCAAGATGCAGAGGACAGGAAAAAATGGAAACAGATGATCTGCTGTGGCAATCCCTAACGGGAACAGCTGAAAGAAGATGATGATGATGATGATGATGATGATGATGATGAACAATGGCAATATTATCTAACTTTTACTGAATAAAATTGTACAATTAAACATCAGATGTTTAAATCTGCTCTATGAATTCACATTATAAATAAATTAGTTATTAGTAAAGCATGGTAATGTTCATGCAACAAGAGAACTGGTTTCTTCCGGGGTTCTAAAGCAATTGTGATGTTCCAAAAATGCAATAGAAAGTGTAGTTGATAAATCAAAATGAACAATATGAAGTAAACAGAAGTGAAAAACAACTTTCTTTGAATAAAAATTAAAACCAACTGATGAACTTACTCTGAAATGGTAAAAATGTTTGTAGAGTAAAGATGCACTGTTTGAAAATACAGTTACAGATGTGTTGGATGGGTCTACCTCGACCCAACAAATTTATGTTTCTTTGAAATGTTGTTGGGTGACCCTTTTTTCCTAAGGTGCATTTATTCAAAAATGCACTTTTGTGAAAAAACGGATCAGGGAAAACGGGCCGAGGTTGTTCCTGTAGATCACAGTACAGTGGGAATAAGGGAGTAGTCCCTTTTCCGACTGTAGTGTGATCTTGGAGGTGGACTATATTAGTAGCAGTGGTGTTGGGGGTGCAGCCCCCAAATGGGGGTGCAGGGGGGCTTGCCTCCTGCGTAAATATGTTTATTGTTGGATGTCTGTATGTTGTTTGTGGGTTTCATTGGTTTGTTTTTCATGAAAGTGCAGTTTTGAATAACTGCACTTTCGGAAAAATGGGAACATAGAAGTACATTTCGGAGAAACATACTTTCGTTCAATCAACGTAGACCTGTGTTGGATATGTGTTTGGTGTTGCATTATATTTACGTGTTAGGAAGTTAGAAAAAATCTTATCAAAATGAAATGACTGATTTCACATGGTAAAGCAAAACAAAAGTAAATATATTGATAAAGTGAACTCAGTGAAAATCACTACTATATACATATTTACCCAATGTATTTCAATTGATAAGCAAAGCTTGCTTGCCTCCTTTAGACGACACACAACTTAATATAGCCTAACCCTTATTTTAAAACATTATGTCTCACTAAATCTAATCCTAACCATTATCCCATTCCAGAAATTTAACATAGTAAAACATAATGACACCATAATACAAATTTGCAACCAAATCCCTCCTCAATCCCTAAAGTTATTGACTTATGAAAATATGTGCACATGTCCATTCCATAAATTTAATTTAACCACAAAGACTCAAAAAAGTGTTGTCAAGCACCTTAATGTCTACCAAGTACCATGATATAAAAAACAGAAAAACTGTGAAATTAGTACTAACAAACAATAAATATGCTATTCTGATATTTATATTCCAGAAAAAAAAATCTGGCTTGCTTTATGTTGCTTCATAAAGGGCTACAGAGTTTTGATCCATTTGTATTGTTAGTTTGGCCAAGCTACACAGCTTGCTAGTAAGAATTTTCCATCTAGAAAAATATTTGTGATCAGTGGCTGAAGATCCTGCCCAGATAACTTTGCCTTATCCTCATATCCATTGACAACAGGTATTTAGTTTGGTGCCTTGTCCTCCTCTTCTGCTGCCTTCATCCTGTTAAATTTTTCCTTTCTCATCCTGCAACTGGCATGCCTTAAGATAGATCAGAGTTTAGTGAAGCTCTTTGTTTCCTCTGTCATAAGGTACCAAGCTCCAATACTAGCAACAGTGGATTCCAATGCTACTGGTCCTTTTTTGGTGGACAGTTCTGGGAACAAAAAGACTCCCAAGTAGTCCAACAAGGCCAAAACAAGAAACAAGGGGAAGAACAAAGGAAAGAAAAAAATATTAGACTTTTCTATTGATGTCATGAATTTAACTGACAGTGTTTTATCTCATGATATGGTCTCGGTCCTTCAAAAAGGGCTTTCTTTCATCCCATCTAATACAGTTCACTTACCATAATTAATAGTGGATTTTAAGTTATACTGTAGGAAGCTAAATTTGAAATATATTTTTGATGGTGTGAAGGTTTCTGATACAGCACAACACAATATCAGAAAGAAAAGTACATATAATCCTTTATTGAATTCCACTTTGTCTGTTTTTGGCAAGTTGTGTGAGCGGGACTTTAGGAAGATCAACAGTAGATTACATCAAGGGTCCAACCTCAGTATGGGGGAAGTTTGTGCCCTTCAGAATATGGCCAACAATAGAGATTGGCGTATTATGAAGGCGGACAAGGGAGGGACCATTGTTGTCATGAATTCTGTTGATTACATTACAGCCATTTAGACACTATTGGCTGATGAGTCTTGTTACAAAAAAGTTAACATTGACACTGTTCTCAAGAGTTTTTCTAAACTTGATGCTTGTCTTTTTGATTTGTTTAGTGAAGGTTGTTTTGATTTTTTCAGTTTACACATTTTTGTACACTGAATATCCCAAGATTGCCACTTTGTTTGGAATTCCAAAAGTGCTCAAATTAGGTGACCATCTCCCTTTCAGACCGATTGTTTCAGCTGTTTTTTTCTAAAACAGAAAGTATTTTGGTCTGGTTAGATGATTTATTAAATCCAGTTGTACAACAGTCTGAATTTTACTTACGTGATTCTTGGCATCTTTTGGAGCTTCTAAACAATATTCATGTAGATGATAACAATGTTCATTTTGCTTCCTTAGATGTAGTCTTTCTATATACTAGTATAGATCAGAAGTTGGGTATTGATTATATGAGAGAACATTTGAATAAGCAAGTTAATTTTGACAACACCAAGGTTTACACATGTTGCACTCTGATGGAGTTAGTTTTAGACAACAACTTCTTCAAATTTGAAGGAGAACTGTTTCAACAAACATCAGGGGTTGCTATGGGTGCACGTGTTGCACCTAGTTTTACAAACCTTGTCATGATCACTTGGGAGAACAAATTTTTGGTCACACATCACATGGCCAATAATATTATTTTTTACAGATGGTACATTGATGATTTGATTTTTCTGTGGAGAGGTGACATTGGTTCATTTTTAATTTTTCTTCAAGACTTAAATCGTACTACTACCTTTTTAAAGTTTACATTAGGTAATTTTGGTAGTATTTGCATTTAACTATCAATCCATCTGATTTCAGCTTTCAAAGTAATATTTACAGGAAATCTCCGTTTGTAAACCATTATTTACACTTTGACAGCTTACATCCCCTACACATGAAGTGTGGAGTTGTAAAAGGCCAATTTATACTGCTAAGCCAGTTGACCAGTAGTAATGACATCTTCCATGAACAAAGTGTCAAGTTAAAACGATTTTTTCTTGACAGGGGATACACAGTGGATTGGTTGAATGCAATTATAGGTGAAGTTTCTGTGCTGAGGCAGAACAAGGCTAGCCCCATTTTGACAATTTTAAATGTGATCAAAGTAAACACCATAGAATCTACGACTAACATTGCTAACAAATACAATTTGTCCTTTGCGTTGCCCATCACTAATGAAATGTCAATTATCAAAAACACAATTCTTGACAATTGGAAAGTTGTATTGGGCAACTCTGAACTAGTATAGATTGTAGGTGATCGTCCAACTTTCACCTACAAAAAAGTAAGTAACATCAAGATGAATCTTGAGAAGGGCAATAGAGATTCAAAACCTATCTGTAATGCAACTTTAGGAACTTTTCCTTGTTTAGCTTGTAAACAGTGTATATTTATTAGTGGAACTTCCAACATTATTTTGAAGCATGACAACAGGACGATTACAGTGAAGGGACATTACATTTGCAAAACCATTAATTTAGTGTACATAGCACAGTGTGTTTCATGTGAACATTTTTACATTGGTAAGATTATGCGTGCCTTGAACAAACAGATTTATGAGCACAATTTGGCTATAAAGAAAAAAGATATTTCAAATGCTTTAGCCAAGCACTCTTTGCATTGTCCTTTGTTTAAAAAGTTCACTTTTTCTGTTTTGGAAAGAGTTAATAACTTTTTATTTAGTGGTGATTTTAAAACCTTTTTAGAGTGTAGAGAAGCTATCTGACAGATTATGTTAAATGCTGACCAGCTTCCAGGTTTGAACGATATGATTAATATTAAATGCTTTTTACAATTACAAAGATATTAAACACACAATATATAAAGCACACTATTATATACATTTTTTATGTACAATTTTTAATTTAATGTATTGTGCTTTACATATGTAATATGTGAATATATATATATATATATATATATATATATATATATATATATATATACAAAAAAACTTTACATATTTTTTTTTTTTACACATTTCTTTTTTACATGTTTTTTTTTTGTATTATTCATGAGCTGAATTAGTATACTTAGTTTTATTGGATTATTAGTACATGTGATTTGTTCATTACGGTATTTAAACTGTGTAATGAAAGTGGGTGTGATTCTGAAGATGTTCAGTGACATTAAATTGAACGAAAACGTTAAAGATTTTGGGCTGTCCGTTTTCTCCTTCCACCAACAGTTTTGTTACTTTGTTGGATTAATTGTTTGTGTGGTTTTTGCATCATTTTAAGAACTTAGACTTATGTATAAAAGAAGTAAAAAAGTTCTCTTGCCATCTATGTGAACTTTCCTACTATCTCACTTAGCAGCTTGGTGAATATGGGCATCCTAAGGCAATGTGAAAATTGCTTTATGTTTACTGACAACCAGTTACTTCTCAAACAAACTGATATGGCATACGAGAGATATATTTACACAATGTCACTAGAGGCAAAGCTCTCTCATAAAAGCACTCCTAATGTCAATAAAGTTGCGACTAGTACAAATGCTGCACCTCTCACGCTCATATCAAAGCAGACACATAGAACCACATATGCTGATGCTGAGGCAGTTAAACATAGCCTTCCTAAACCCTAAAGGCCTCCTAGATAAAGTCCACATAACAAACACCCTCAGCAGCACCAAATGCACTCTTTCAAAACAACACCCACATCAACACATTCAGCCACATTTCAAAGAGCTTCTACTTCTAACCCCATAAGGCTAGCCAGCACACAATCCAACATTCCATTCATTGGAGACTCCATTGTGAGACACACAGATGTCCCTTTCACCAGACTAAGGAAAAAGTCATGGTCAGTTGGTTATCACGGGCCAGAATCCACCGCATTACTCATACACTCAGGTCATATTCCATGTGGGTGTAAATGACCTGAGACATATCTCCCTAGACTATATGAAGAGAGAGATATCATGGAGCTTTTGGAATATGTGTCCCAGGCTATTATGAGCCTAGCATTGAGAAGCAATTTACCTTCTCCAAGGATAATGCCACAATCTGAACAAAATACGACTGACTTTAAAAATTACCTTAGTCTGTGCTGTCATTTTAAGGGGGTACAACATATTGGAAGGAGATGGCCGATAGACCATGCTGCTTTGCCAGGGATGGTCTACATCTCTACCCATGAGGCTTTCGAATATTAGCTTAGCTAAAACATTATCTTCCCCCATAGTGCCATTTGTAGGCAATGCCAAACTGAAAGTACTCCCGACATAACAAATCAAAACCAAAAATTTCATTGAGGGCCTTGATGCTGTTTCTAGCCTAGAGTTATGCATATTAATAATATCTTCTGTGCTATGTAAATATTTATTACAAAAATGGGAGGTTCTTTTAAAGATAAGCTCATGAAGAAGTTTAACAGTTTAAAGCAAGCATGGTTAACTGCATAACTTTTTTTTGTCTGGTTATCTAATAATCTGTTATC
Organism: Protopterus annectens; assembly: GCF_019279795.1. NCBI lineage: Eukaryota > Metazoa > Chordata > Ceratodontiformes > Protopteridae > Protopterus > Protopterus annectens. Next base: position 224,890,621 of record NC_056742.1, read on the forward strand.
AATTTATAATGTTCCTTTTCTTATCATCTTTCACTGTTTTTAGCTAGATTGTCACACTTTTGTTGTATATTATTATAAATAGAAAATAAAAACTAAGTTATTTAAATATCCTTATGATGTGGTTGTGAATCAGACTTTGAAGAAATGGCCTTGGAATTTGAAGTTTCTTCTGTAAACCAGTCAGCAAAAGATATAGATCACATTAAACCACAGACACATCTCTGCGAGGTTGTTTCACTGAAATTTGTCACTCAACAACTCCCAAATTAATTTCCTGGCCTTTCATAAAGTTTAATAAAAATCTTTCCAAATGTTTCACATTCTGATGACCTCATGTTCTTGTTGAACTTGACTGCAAAAGCTTTAACCTTAAGTATGTTGTGTTTCTTACATGATGCTTTTATGTGAACTTGTTCATGACATAAATTATATATTGGATAAGGTTATCATTTTGCCTAAAAAAAAAACTGTGCAAATCTCTAATGTGTAATGCTTCATATTGTTTGCTATTTGGCAAGGTTAAGCTTCCAAAAACTTTTTTGAATAATTGGAAACCATGAATTATTGAAGTTTGTCAGAATTACTCTTCATCTGCATTAGAATATTGTCATAATTCACATTATTTAGTTTGAATTTAACAAGAAATTCAGCATTAACAATGACAAGGAAGGCTTAGTAGTAAGCCTGTTTGTCCACAAGCTGTGTAGGGGTGGAGCAAGTGAATCCCTGGTGTATATGTAGGAAAGTGCTGCAGTTTTTACTTATTTCCAGGCAGTGGCTTGTAGGTTTGGTTTGGTTTTTATTGGAAGATGGAGACATATATCAGCAACAGCACAAGTAGGACAGTAATAGTATTCTGTCCAAAAAGCAACCGTGGTTTTTGTTAAATGGTTAAACTGTTTACCTCAGAAACGCAGGGTTTCAATGTTTGATTTTTACCTTTCTTCCTCATAAAATGGATAATTTTTTGGCTGCAGTGGTGCAGCAGTTAGCCTTGTCGCCTCAAAGCAAGAGGTTCTCCTTTATGATTTTTGGTTGGAGCACCTTCTGTGTGGTGTCTGCATGTCCTCCCCGCGGATGAGTGATGTTAAAGACATGCAGGTAGGTGCGAGCATGAATGAGTGTGCCTTCTTTGAAGCTTGGGCATCAGGCTGACAACTCAGCACCATAAAAATCCACTGCCAATCATGAACGGACCGGAGTTCCGCCCTGGCGACCCCTAACCAGGAAAAGCCGAAAGTATTTACTAAGAATTAAAAGTTCTTGGACAATGACTTACATTTGAGTTTGGAATTGGTTTCCTTAAGAAAATGCATTTTAACACAAATCCTGTTATTCTACCAACTCTCTAAGTTTATAAGAGCAATATTTAAAGTCTTTCCTTATTTATGGGCTTCCCATGCCCCCCCCCTTTACTTTAGGCTTGATACAAATTTCTTGAGCTAAGAGGTTGAGAGGTATGACTCAACATCAAAATTTAAAAAAAAATCCTTTGTAAGCTGGTATTTAAAAAAAGTGGTGAATAACTTTTAATGAGTGTAGTCAGTAGTGCAGTTGTGTAAAATCTTAGCATAACAGTAGATGTCCTTGCCTTCACTGCTGCAGTATTCTTAACTTATGGGATTCCCTGCCATGGAAGCCCAACATCCAGCCAATTTAAAGGTACTCCAAATTTCAACCAAATGCTCCTTGTGTAGCATACGGCATAAAGATGACCTTCAGGCCTAGCATAGTCAGAACTGACTGCCCCAGTAGGAACACAAATCCAAGGATCCCAAGAGGTAATCTGTACATCCAGGAAGGCAAAGGACTAGGGGAAGGAGTGAAAGAGTGAATACTGCAGCAGTGAAGACAAGGACATCTACTGTTATGGTAAGGTTTTACACAACTGTACTATGTCCTTGCATTCACTGCTGCAGTATTCTTAATATATGGGAGAGTGCCAAAGCTCAAGAAGAAACTAGTGAAGGGGGAAGGGGCAGAAGAGTCCCCGAAAAAGCCATGAAGAACGGCACTAGCAAAAACCAGCCCTAGATTTAGACATACCATCCAACTTGTAGTGCTTGGTAAAGGTATGTACAGAAGTCCAGGTAATGCCTTCAATAATAGAATTAGTATCGAAACCTTGAAAAAAGCACTAGAACAAGCCACAACTGTAGTAGAATGAGCCTTGACTAAAGAGGGAAGACTCTTGCCATGAAAATTGTAACAAAGAAATAGCCTTAGAAATCCAAGAAGAAATTGTTTTCTTGGATACAGCAAGTCCCAAAGATCTAGGATTAAAAGAAACAAATGACTGATCAGATTTTCTAATAGCCTTAGTATTATCCAAATAAATCTTAAGTTGCCTATGCACATCCAAAGTATGCAGCACCCACTAACTGTCAGTTTGCAGAGAGATGAAAAAAGTAGGCAAATTACTAGACTGATTAAGTGATAGCTTATTAACCACTTTAGGCATAAAAGAAGGGTTAGTGAGCAAGGGCACTCTGTCCTCATGAAAGGTCAAAAAAGAAGTACAAGCAATAAGCGACTGTAACTCAGACACCTATATGGCAGAAATAAGAGCTAACAAAAGAACAGTCTTCCAGGAGCAGTTTTGCAGGGAAGCTGAAGCAGCAGGCTCAAAAGTATCCTGAGTCAACTTCTCCAGAACAAAATTAAGTTCCCAGGGAGGAGGAACAGGTTTCCTGGGAGATCAAATATTAACAAAGCCTTTAAGAAATTGTTTCACCTCAGATCTAGAAGCTAAAGGAGACAAAAAGCAGACAAGCAAAGAAAGCTTATAAGTGGGTCTTTCATAGAAAAATATGTCAAACAAATATTGAGCAACTCACACAAATAAGAGATAACTAAAGGAACATTCACAGTAAGTGAGTCCAGGTTATGAGAGAGATACTAGAGAGACACCAAACAGAAAACCTCTTCCATTTCGATAAGTAGGATTTCCTAGTAGTAGGTTCCTGGCTTCCTGCAGGACTTATAGCACATCCTCAGAAAAAAGTGTATATATGGAATCAAAATCCTGTTACCCACATTGTCAGTTGAAGCATGGACAGATGGGGTGGATGAGAGAAGCCTTGACTTGTGAGGGTAGATACATCCTTTGAGGTAACTTGTGATGACGACTCCACGCTAAATTCCAAAGAAGAAGGAACCAGGTCTGTGGCCATCAAAAGAGAGTTGTTAACAAGATTTCGGGAGCATCATGTTGAATTTTGAACAGGACATTCAGAATGAGAGGAAGGGGAGGGAATTGCATAAAGAAACATTCCCTTCCAAGAAAATGAGAGGGCATCCACCTTCCACAAAAGAGGACCTGGGACTCTGGCACAACACAAAGGAAGTTGCCTGTATAGAGGGGAGGCAAAAAGATCCATTTGAGGAGTACCCTACTGGTGGATAATGTCCAGAAACACTTCCCACTGAAGCCTCTCATTCATGGGATTGAGTTAAGGACCTGCTCAGAGTGCCTTTCACAATGTTCTGACCAGAAGGGATATAAAGTGCCCATAGAGTCACTTGCTATGCTACAGCAAGATCGCATACCAGAAGTGCCAACCGGCAAAGAAGATAAGATCTCAGTCTTCCCTGTTTGTTGATATAGCACATCACTGTGGTATTGTCTGTGAATACCTTGAAAGGCCCTGGAGAGAAAAGAGGCTGAAAGGCTTGCAGAGCCAGCAGAAGAGCTCTCATCTCTTTGACATTGATGTTGCCCTTCTGCTGATGAGGCAACTTTACCCCCTGAACTTTTAGGGAGCCAAATGTCACCCCCCATCCTATGTCTGAAGCATCTGTGAATAATTCCTGAGAGATTTTACCTCTTGCCTGTCAACATCAAACCCTATAGTTCTCCTTTTTTAGACCTCTTACTGTACATCCCATAGGTTGACATGGGTTTATTGAGCAGTGTAATAACTGCCTCATGAACACTGACAACCCCTTAATCCTAAATCACTCAAGTACAATTTGTTAGAGATGTTCCAACACTAAAATCTGGAATCTCTGATCTCTCATGCCCAGAACAGCAACACTAAACAGGTTATCAGCACACACATTATGACTCCTATTTGTTATATGAATCCAACACATAAACCTTCATATGTATTGGTACTCTCCAGAAGCCTACTTAAATACCAGAGACTTCTAAAACACAAACAGGTTACACATAACACAACATCTAAAGCACCCAACACACATAAAACCACTAGCACCTGTGTCTCAGCAAATAAGCCCTTCAGGAAATGCACAACTATTCCAGATGTTTTAGTTATAGGTGACTCTATAGTGAGACATACAGAAACCCCACTCACCAAGTTGAACAAGGAGAAGGTACCAGTCAGCTGTCTGTCTGGTGCAAGGATTCACCACATAATACATGTACTCATGTCTCTCAACAAAATGTACCGATATGACTCTGTCATTGTTAATGTTGGTGTGAACAACTTGACATGTACCTCCCTGGAATAATATGAAGAGAGGCATGATTGACCTCTCTGAATATGTGCCCCAGGTGGGTATGTCCCTAACTTTTAGCAGCACTGTACCCTCACCTAGGATGATACCATAATATAAGCAGAAAATGACTGGCTTCCATAATTGGCTTAGTATCTATTGTCATTCTAAAGGGAACCAGTTCCTGTCAGCCTGGTACAACATATTGAATAAACCATGCTCCTTTGTCAGAGATGGTCTTTACATGGCACCTCTAGGCTTTCAATTGCTGGCTAAGGCACTTTCCTCCTTCATAATTACTTTTTAAGGGAAGGTCACAACAACAAAATTCCCAGTGTGAAAATATCAAACACAAAGAAACTAAGGGTTATGCTGCTAAATATTAGGAGTTTAAATCAGAAACTGCACTCTCTGGAAGCACTCCTCTCCCTGGAAGATATTAATGCCTGTGCAGTCACAGAAACCTGGCTCAAGGCAGCAGAAAGTACCTCAGCCTTGCAAGGCTACAATGTCTTCCAAGCTTTCAGACCACAAATTGAAGGTGTCAGAACCAAATGAGGTGTAGTATCTATTTCCATTAAAAGTAATTACATCTCTTGACTGGTTAGACAAGAAAACTCTGTGGAGTTACTCCAAGTCCAAATTACCATGGTAAGACCCCCCCCCCCTTCAGGTCATCATCAGTTACAGGTCCACTTTCATGAACGAAGATGCCCACACAGCTTATTTAGACATGTTTGGGACAATTAAGGCATAACATAACCCCCTAGTCATGGGTGACTTCAACTATCCTTCCATTAACTGGGAAGGTTATACGAGCCCAAACTAACTCGCACAAAAGTTCATGGGATTTAACTAAAATGCCCTGGAAATAATAGTGCACCACCCCACAAGGGGCTATAATATTCTAGACCTGGTCATCAACAATGTGAGTGACCGATGCAACACCTGAAGGGTAGGGCCCTCACTGGTTAAGTCCAACCATAAATCAGTCATCTTTGGATTAGCAATAGCACCAGAACTCCCTAAAGGAAATGTTAGGCTAAAAAACTTCATCAAAGCTAAGTCTACCCTCATAAAGGAAGGTATAATTGACTTCCAAGCTCCAGTTTTCACAGATGGCATTCAGGGCTATACTATGATATATACATTGATGCTTGTATAAACAGCTACACAAATGTATAGATACAGCCATGCCAGAGATGATTAAAGCAAGATCTTCAAGTAAAAACAAACCATCCTGGTGGACATCTAGCATTAATAAATTATGCATTAAGTGAAGGAAGCTGCTGTCTAAAAATTCAAGAGTGAGATCCCAGAACTGGAAGAGCACCCTCCTCAGCCTAAACAAGCAAATAAGACAACTCATAAAATCTTCAAAGAACAACTATGAGGAAAATTCATCAACCATAGCCAAGTGTAACCATAATACTTTCTTCAGCTACATCCACAACCTAAAAGGTAGGACTCAGATGCGTGCTGAAGTAACTGTGGATGGCATCAAATACACAGTCACCCTGCAGAAAGTGCAAACCTACTAGCAGACAGGTTTGGTGAAAATTTCACCCCCCTATCCCCCCAAGCATACCACAGTCCATGTCTTCATCATCTCCTCCTCCCTGCATCTCCAAAGAGCAAGTCATCAATACTTTCTCTAAGGCTAAGAACACAGCCTCCTTGGGACCAGGTGGCATTCTGGGCTGAATTCTTAATGCTCTAAAACAAGAGCTAGCTACTCCATTAGGGACTCTATTAAACCACTGCCTGAGTATTGGGATTTTCCTCAATGAATGAAAAACAGTGACTGTTATCCCTCTCTACAAGGCAGCTCAGGACAGACCCAGGTAACTATAGTCCCATAAGTTTAACCAGCCTCATCTGTAAGGCAATGGAATGAATCATCATAGACCTCATAAATAAGGATATATGTGAACTTCAAAACCTGGATCTATCCCAGTTCAGTTTTGTCAGGGGCAGGTCATGCCTGGTAAACCTGGTGGACTTTTGCAAGAATGTGACCAGAGTCATAGGCGAGAGCAAAGCTTTTCACACAGCCTATCTTGACATGGCCAAGGCCTTTGACACTATCCCACAATCGGGCATCTTTGGCAGACTAACTCAGTTGAATATCAACTTCTGTGTTGCCAGCTGAGTTGAAAACTGGCTCACAGATTAACAACACTCAGTCAAAGTGGGAGACTTTACCTCTACCACCAGACCTGTCATCAGTGGGGTCCAACAAGTGTTAGTGCTAGCCCCCCTTTTGTTTAGCATATACTTCTCAGAAGTCAAGGACAAAATGGAGGGGCTGTGGCTAGCCAAATTTGCAGATGACTGCAAATTAGGTGCTATCATTGAATCCCCTAGCAATGTCAGTGTACTTCAAAAGGGGCTTACACAGACCAATGACTGGTGCCAAAGCCATGGTCTTAAACTAAATGATAAAAATGCATCATCATTCCATTCAGTAAAAACAATGCCCATGCGGATTATAAAATAAACAATAATACCTTAAGTTCCAAGTCAGAAAGACATGGGAAAACAAGTTGACTGTGACCTCAGCGTTGACCAACATCTGTATACTGTAGTGAGGAAGGCATTTTATGTTGCTCACCTGATTAGCAAAGGCATCACCTCAAGAGCAAAAGAAGTTATAACCCCCCTGTACTCGTCCCTCATCAGGCCTGTTATTGAATATAATGGTCCCTTTGATATGTACCTTATAAGACACCTGCAGCAACTTGAGAGACCTCAGAGATTTCTAACTAAGAATATTCAGGTACTCCAGCATATGTCTTACATGGACTGACTGAAGTCAATGTCACTGTACTCAGTAGCATTAATACTACTAAGAGAAGACTTAAGTCTAGTTTACAGGGCTATATCTGACCCAAGTCTAATGGAAATGCTGCACATCTGTAAATCAAATGGGACTAAAGTCATCTGTTCCAGGGACTTCAGTCTAGCCTGCGACATAAACAGGACCTGCTGGAGAGACAGATATATATCTTAGAGGTTGCCACTTCTCTGGAGTAGGCTTCCAATCCATATCAAGCAGAGCATCTCCATGACCTTGTTTAAGCATGACCTGGATGACTGGATGGAAAACCATACATTTAAGTGGACATTTCTCCAGCTTCTCTCCTGGATATGGATAGTCCTTGCTAGAAAAATCTTGGGCATAGATGATATCTCTCATCTAGTATTATATTGGGATTTAACGGCTAGGCTTGTAAAGAACCTTGGGTCAATAGCCTGGTAACATCCTATGAACTTATGAACTTATGGGCAGGAAGAGGGGGATGAAAAGTGATCCCTAGATTCAGAGACAGCTGCTGAATCCACCAGTGAAGTTCCTGTCTGAGATAAGGAAGAAGAGGAACTATAAAGTCTGGAGAATGTGCATGGTGAAACCACATGAACTTTGGATATCAATGAAACTTTCTTATGCGAAGTTTGTCCAGATGGTGTATTGGAATGGTTGGTGGATGCCATGAAACCCAGAGCTCTCAGAAACTCCATTACGGTAATAGAAGTCAGAGGAAGAAGAGTGTGAAAGAAAGAAATGAGAGTTAAGGCTTTTGGAGGGGGCAGAGAAGCCAGCATTGGCACGATCTAAATCCTGCAACCCAGAAAAACATGATCCTGAGAAGGAGTCAGGGAAAACTTTTTGAAATTTATAGTGAACCGCAGGCTCCGAAGAAGTGAAATGGCAAAATGAAGATTTTCAAAAGGGTCTCTGGAGAGGATGCCTGAATCAACAGTTTGTCCAAGTAAGAAAATGTTTGGATCCCTTGAAGCCTGGAAAAAGCAATCACAGGAGCAAGGCATTTGCTGAACACCATTGGAGCAGTAGAAAGGCCAAAGAGCAAAACAGAGAACTGAAAATGCCAGGAAACAAGAGAGACATGCAAAAACGTCCTAAAAAGATAATGGATTTGAATATGGAGATAAGCATCCTTGACATCCAAAGACACCATATAGGTTGGAGGGACCAATAGAATAGAATCTGATGGGACACCATCTGAAAGGAAGACACTTTTAGAAAAGTGTTTAGATGAGAGAGTTCTAGAATAGGTCTCCAAGTGCCCTCTTTCCTGGGCACTAGAAACAACCTGGAGTAGAACCTTTCCCTTTTTGGGACACAGGCACCTCTTCAATAGTACCCTAAGTCAAGAGATTTTAAAGAACCTCTAGGAAAAAGGGAAGTAGTTCCCGAGGAAGCTGAGGAATGCCCATAAAAAGAGGACAGGATTTCCATACCATGTAGTACCCCTGACGAATGATTTATAGAACCCAATAATTCTGAGTGATCTGAAGCAAAACAGAGAAAGAGAATGGCAAAGAGAATGAGGAATGCAGTTGGGAAGGGACAGATAGTCATACAGCACCTGTTTTTTCAGGAAAGGAAGGCTTCAGAGCCCCTGAAAACTGAGGAGCCTTAGCAGAAGGAGCCTATTTGCCACTCTTCTTACCTTTAATAGAAGGGCAGAATTGCCTACAAACAAAGGCAGGCCTAGCATAGTAGTTTCTCTGAAATGTAGGGACTGGAGAAGCAAACACATGTTTAAGCTCATGGAAGGCCTTGCTCTTATCTTGCAGGGACTTAAACCAGCAGCAACTTCCCCAAACAAAAGCTTAGAATCTAGATGAGCATCCATCAACTTAAACTTATTATCATCAGGCAGAGATTAAAACCTAAGATAAGAATACCTCCTCATCACTAAACCAAAAAGGCATTCTCTTGTTCTGTGGTTTTTAAGACAGATGATTGGTTAGAATCTGCTCTATTGATTTTGCTATCATTTTACGAAGAGGCTTTTATACCAATGACATGTACATGTTTTATAATGCGGCAAAGACACCATATGTATTTTGAATATATACTTAAGTGTTTTTGTAAATCTAATGACATGTGATCCAGTGGGTTGATCTTAAGGACATGTGGTCCTTAATAGATTGTATTAGTAGCTGATGTTTTAACTTTTGGCCATCTCATATAATTTTCAATTTTAAAGTGGAAAGCTGCTGTAGATATTCTAATTTATACTTGTTGAGTTTAAATATTTATTTTATGCATTTAATGACATTTGTTTTTGGTGGGCTGTACCAGTATTAGATTTTTTGCCTCGGTCATTGAAAATGTTTTGTTTTTTGCATATAGTTTATAGCTTACTGTATGCACAACTTTTTTTATTAGTTAATTTTTTCCTTTATGCAGATTTGATAGGCTCTATTTATAACATCTTTGATTGGGCAAATTATTTGTTTACAGTGTATTGGCTTTGGCCTTCTCTTGGTCAAGGATTGGCAGAATTTTCTTTTTATGACAGATGATTGGTTAGAACTTGATGCTTTATATACAGGCACTCTTTCATGATGAGAGCAGTACAATAAATAAATGTTTTTTTTTTAGGAAATTTTGATTAGCTTACTGAAGAATGTGTATGGATTGTGATATCATTTATGGAAGAATGCTCTATGCTGATTATCTCTTAAGGAATATCAGGATGACAATCATTAGATGTCAATAAAGTAGCTCCTTGGCAAATAATTAATAATATATGTTTTCTATGATTGTTTCATTTTTTGTCTATGTAAAAGATGAATGAAATCAATATGTAACCAGTGTTACAGGCATATTCTTAATGATGGGCTAAGCTCTGTATGCTGCACTACTAATTGGACAAGATGCTTTAAGTTTGATTGGTAGACTTAATAAGGAAGGACCAATCATTGTTGGTCAATTTACTAATTTCTTTTGGTTATAATTTATTTTTATAAGTTATGACTGGGCTAAGTCACAATTGGCTTTTTGGCCTAACAGTAAAAAGTTGCATAAGGGCTACTATCTAATTATGAGGTCTCATGGGCATTTTGAATTTCATACTAAGAAATGTTTCAGATTTGGTTTTATTATACTATATGCCTATGATTAAATTATTTGTTCAATACTCTATTCACAGAGCTACATTTCTCATAGTGACAACAGTAAATAGGGATTCATTCAAACTGATTTTTTAATTTTTATTCTTATTGGTTAAAATTCCTTTTTAGTAAAAATTAATTGGCCAAGTCACTACTTAATCCTTGATTGGTGTATCTCTATACATCTACTCTATGATTGGTTGTTAATATGATTGGTTTATTCTGCATTTTCAGTTATCTGATTGGTTGACAGTTTTAGTTTAAGTAAAGCTTAGATGTTTGACAAACATGATCTGATGAAGGCTTAGTCTGAAAGTGGTTATCATTTCTTTGTTTTAAGGAATAACATTATTTTTACAATCTCTGTGAGTTCTACTTAGTCACTGGACTGTTCTTGATACCTCCTCTCCATGGAGAAACAGCCTAGGTGTCTTTGTTTAGATTCTGGAATCTCAGAAATAAGTTGACAAGTCTGAGAAAGAACAGCCAACACATACCCTGATATATGGGTCTGAGAATTAATAGCCCTAAAAGATAGGGTAGCAGACATGTAAACCTTCTTACCCAGCCTTTCCATAGCTCTGCTGTCCTTATCAGAATGCTATAGCTTGTGTGAAGGGAGCAATTGAGATGAATTATCATAGGCTACAGACACTACAGGGGGGTCTACAGCAGGACATTATATAAAAAATAACAACCCTCGGGCACCCTATAAAATCTATCAGGTTTCTTGGGAGCAGGAGGCAGAGATTCAGGTGCATGAAAGGCATTGGAAAAAGCATCCAGCAAAGCAGCCAAAACAGGAGAAATAGCCACAGGCTTAGCAGAGTTGAACTGCAGCAACTCATAGTACTTCTTGTGGATATCAATGACATGAGCACAATCCCACTTAAAAAAAAAAAAAAAAAAATCTATCATCATAAACAGTGTTTCCCCAAAGGAAATTTCCTCAAAAGGAACATCAGGACTAAGATTCCTCCTCCTCTGACCCATAGTACAAAAAAGAAGGAATTTGAGTAGACTAAGTCAAGGATTCATCATCAGAATCCAACTCGACCTCAGAAGAATCCTGTTTTTTAGGCCTTTCAAGGGTAGCAGAGGATCAAGGAAGAGCAGGAACCAAACACCCTTGAAGAGGGTTTAAGGACATTAAAGCAGTAAATAGCCCCTTGATTAAAGGCCTGCCAGTCACTTTGTAGATTCCTAGGAGCAGTAGAAACATGTCTAAGTTTTTGTTTCTTTTTCTAAGGGAATGTGCCCTCCAAAAAAATAAGGAAAGTCTCAGACCCAGGACGACAGTTGAGAACCACAGTAGGAACTTCTTCCCCAACTAAAAATGGAGGAACCCCCTAGGCCTCTCAGAAAAATCAACCATGGTTTGCCCTTGATGTCTAAGATGCACACCTCTAATGCCTCTTTGGACGTGCTTCCAGCAAGATCCTCACCAACCTCTAAAACAGTCACAGCAGAGAAATCCAACAACACAGTCAGGTGAGCCTCCAGGTTTGTAACGACCTCAGGAGAACCACCTGACAAAGGCTGGAAAGTGGTAGATTCCACTCATAACCTTTACACCTTCCTCTGCCCTAATGTCTGACCATTGGGTGGGCGATTCCTTCCATTGTATCTTTAGAGCCAAGCTTAAGATGCTGGTTTTCAAGATGCAAGGAAATGGAGGAAAGTCTACTGCAAAGAGTTTTTGTGATGAATGCCTGACAAATTGAATAAGACATATGGTCATGAGAAGCTCCTAGACAAAAAAACAGCACTTATTGTGGTGGTCTTTATGGGGAATTTGTCTCCCACACTGGCATGTACCCTTCCTGGATGAGATTATTCCCAAGGAGCACAAAACAAGATGAGAAAAAATACAAACCCCAATGGGCCACTAATCTGCAACTGCAAAGAAGTCAACAAACAGGTGTATGTAGTCACTGGAGAATTAAACTGCTTTCAACTTGCAGAAAGCAGATGCAGTTAAACAGACCAAATGACTGGCAGCAAAGAAGTTCTGACTATGGTATGCCTGAACATCACCTTTATGCCCTACCCTACGCAAAGAGAATTTGGGTGACATTTGGCATAGCTTTAAAGGAACAGGATTCATTGGTAGGCTGACATTGGGCTTCCACAGCAGGGACTTCCATATGTTAAGAATATTGCAGTAGTGCATATAATGATAGCTGGATGTTCTTTTAACTCAGTGCCCATTTGTCTGTGAGTGTTTACAAAGATCATTGGCAGTATGAGTTTGTATGAATGGGTTGATCTTTGGTATTTGGGTTTGTGGAATGCCTAGAGTGGTTGGCTGGTTGATGGCCTGGTGCTGAACCTTGGCTGGTATTTGACTGCAGCAGTCCTCTCAGTGGTCCAGTGTCATAGGGTTCCCAGTTTATTGCCTCTTACTTTGATCTTTTATTAAAAAGAGAGAAAAAAATGTGTTTTTCTGCAAATCAGTGAGGACCGAAATCAATAAATAATTACAGACATTAGAGTTCAGACTTCATATCCGTCAGAAAGTTCATGCTAATACAATACATCTCATAGTAACACCTTGTTAATATTATAAGAACACTATTTAAAGTTTGTCCCTAGTTTGGTCTAAGTGATTGTGTGATATGGCTTTCAGAGTAAACATTTCAGGGTAGTTAAGGTTCCTTCGTAGGCTGTTGCAATTTGTAGGTGATTGTCAAGCACTATGTAATTTTGTTTTTCTATGTTTTTTGGCAAGTCTAGTATATCACTCATAAAAGGGGAAGTTGGGTCTCACTCTACAATCCCTGCAGCAGCATTACACCAAGATGTTATATGAAGTTTTGGTGCCATCATCTTGCTCCTGTAGAAATTACTTAGCTGCTAAGTTTTTTTTTCAAGATTTTCTTTCATTTAGTAAGGTGTGATTAATTACTGGCTACTTTATAAAAATAAATAAATAAAAGGTAAATGAATTACCATTACAGAAAGGACTTAAGGTTTTGATAACTAGATCTAGATGTTTATTGATTATTTTACAGAGTCATTTTGTGGCACAGTTAATTTGATTCATTTACAGTCTTGTTGGTTTAGAAAATTTATCCTTAGCATATTGATGTCTTAATTTTGCTTCCAGGTCCTATGCCCTTGCAGGTATTCAAAGACCAGTGGCACCAGATAGCCCAAAATGCAGGGCTTCTTTTATGAGTCAGAGGCAGCCCAGACAGAGGAGCAGGTGTCAGTTGGTAGAAAGAGAAAATTTCAAATGTTGAAAGATGAGGATATGCAAGGGTCCAACCCTCTGAAGAAATCAATGTGAAGGGCTAGAGAGGACATTCTAGATATGGGAAGAACTCAGCATAATTATGGTAAGGCACAATTATCACTACAGGTAATTGCATATGTGAGGATGCTGATTTGAATTTAGGTGGTATAGGGGGCAGACTATGGAGGAATATCTTGATAAATTTATTAATTCACTTCTGGGGAAGGATATAGCAGGAGTATTTGACAACTTTGGAAAGGAATTCCTGTTAAACTTCCTTGTGGGGATTCCCTTGAGCCTACCTCTCCCCACTCCTTGCGAACTCAACAGATGGAAGCTATTTCTTCTAGTTCTGTGATCAATATTGTTCAGACTTTGCTGGTAATTCAGTTGTCAGATTCATATATTACCACACACATCACAGTAAATATTAAAGAGAAAATTCATAGAGGTGACTTTGTAGACATATTTGAAGTGGTTGATGTAGAGGGTATCCATTGTATAATCAATGTAGATAATCCTGGGGCAGCTTTAGCAATAAACCTTAAAAAACTTCAAGCAAGGCATTTTCCAGAAACTGGGACTTGTGTTCCTTAGGGTGTGCTGTATTTAACAGCATTATTGTGGAAAAGCATCCCTGTCAGGCCATGCCAATCTTTGCCTGTTGTCTAACAATCAGAGGAGTGTACCACATTAGAAAAGGTATAACTTCACCATCTTATGATCAAAGGTTCAGAAAGTTCAAAGGAATGGACAAATCTATCAAATGGAAACAGATGTATCCTGATGTTTGGCTAAATGTCCTGTTGAATAAACCTGATACAGTAGAGAATGATGGCACCACTAGAAGTGCAGGTGAGGTAAAATATTGTTGGGCATTTTACATCAGCAAGTGTTTATGGCCTGCTTGTACTTTCCCCTATTTATGTTCTTCCTTTGGCAAACAGCATGCATTCATTAGATGATGGTCAAAGACAGGTAATTTTATGCCTATAAAAACTCATCTCTATATCAGGAGAATAACATTGCCTTTGCACAGATTAACCCATTCCAGGGAACTTGGCTTTTTTGCAACTCAAGACCCAACATGCTGAGGGGTCAGTCCTGGGGGCAACCTTTCTCACTACTCAGTCAAATTAGATAAATTGGTTCAATTGCTGTCAGCTTACCCAATACTAAAGCTGTGGAGGTTCTTACTGAAGGTTTTGGTAATGTCTTTTAGGAATGATTCTTTGGTTACTCTAGATTCTAGACTAGTTAAGAATCTTTTATTATTGAAGAGTCGTGAGGATATTGCCATCTGTTTAATTGAGAAAGAGGTGTGAGGTGGTATGGTTTTGGGCCATGTTTTGCAAACCCTCTGGACTTAACTTAAAATCTCCCCTATAGGCTTAGTCCATAGAAAGAAAGATTGGGGATTTAGGTTGATTCTCCATCTTTTTCGTACAGAATGTACATCTGTAAATTAATTCATTGACAAGAAACAATCTAAAGTGCACTATTCTTTGGAACATGTGGCTGAAACTATTGTTAGATGCTCAGATCCATAGTTCTGCAAGCTAGATATCCAGTCTGCCTTTTGCTTGCTCCCAAACAGTTAAGACAACTGACCTCTGTTAGGTTTTCAGCTGAAAGGGAAACAATATTTTGACATGGCTATGTGCATGGGATGCTTGGTAGCACGTGCCACCTTCAAAGCATTCAGCACTGCCATACATTAGTATTGGCAACAAACAGCACCCTGGTAATCAGCAATTCATTATCTAGATGATTTCATGATAGTTTGGGAGGGCAAGGAAGGGCCACAGAGGGATTGTCAATTTTCAGGGACATTTGTGATAGCTTAGGGGTACCCTTAGCAGAGGACAAGTCTGAAAGGCCAACATAGGAGTTGACTTTTATAGGTTTAGTGTTTGACATTATTTCAAGATCCTTCAAGCTTCCAGTAGACAAGCTGGACCATCTGAAATGCACAATCTGCCAGTGTCTTGGGGGCCAATAAGCCTAGTGTAGGAGAGATAAGCAACTTCATGGGTTATTGAACTTTGCCTGGAGGGATATTACTCTGGGCAGAACCTTTATTAGTGCCATTTCTAATTTGATAAAATGTATTAAACCCAAACATTACAAGGTGAGAATAATGCAGAATCAAGAAGGACCTTCAGCTGTGGTATACCTTTCTGACTCAGTACAATGGGGTGTCTTTTTGGCAGTCAGCTTGGGTTTCATCCTTTGAGCTACAGTTGTTCACCAATACTATGGCTGGTATTGGTATGGGAGGTATTTTTGAGGTTGATGGTTTGCTGCCAAATGGCCTAAATCTTGGATCTCAGAAAGGAGAAAAAACATTACCTTCCTGGAGATCTTTCCAATATGGGTGGCCACTTTGGTATGGAAAGAGTAGCCGAGGAATTGCAGGGTTTGTTTCTGTTCAGCCAATATGCCAGTAGTCCATAAACTGAGCAAATGTTCCACAATGTCCAAATGGGTACATTTGGTTAGGTTGCTGGTCTTGTTGAATTTGCAAATCTACTTCACTTTTTCTAGTATGCATGTTCTGGAGTGTGCAAATGGTACTGCTTATAGTTTGCCCTGCTTTCATTTTGTCAGGTTTCACAAGCTGGCCTGGGATGCACAGTACTTTGAGAACTCTATTCCCATGGAAGACTGGTTGATTAGAGAAGAATAGCTGGATCTCTAATGTCCAATTTCTGGGCTAAGAATACAAAAAGGGCATATTCATCATAAGTTCAATCCTTTAAACTTTTTTTCTATTTCATTACCCTTAAGTCAAAGGAAGTGGGATTTGTCCTATACAATTCATGGTACACATATGTAGTGAGGGTGATTCTCCTAATACAGTCTAGATATAGTTGGTAGCCTTGGGTTGGTTATCATGGTTGCTGGAGTTTAGGGACTACATGGAACATTGGTTATCACCCAGGATGCTGAAAGGCTGGGAAAATTAAAAAGGTACTTCAAAAGACACAAGAAATCCAATAGGGTGTCACTTCCTGGTGTTGACTATTACTCATTTATCATATGGGCAACTTTGTTTTCCTGTCTGTATGCCGGGGCTTACCTTGCTAGTGAAATGTAGAACTCATTCTGATGGGACAATGTAGTGATAAATTCCTTTTGATATGGCTGAGAAAATCTAAGATCGATCAAGTTGGTAGGGGCCACCAAATTTATCTGGGTAAAATCAGGATCCTAGTCATTTGTCCTCTGCACTGGTTTATCCTACTGAGTAGGCTGGTCCATTGGGTGCTAGAGCAGGCCTGTTTTTCTACTTCAGTATCTGGTATACCTATTCAGCTATCACTGCATTTCTTACTTGCCAAGGTATAGCTTTAGAGAGGTTATCAAATTTCCTTTAGACTGGGAGGGTGCTCGAGGTCATAGCTTGGCCACTTGGCTGTGATCTCAACTCTATAGCTGTGCCAGTTGGAAGTCATATTGGGGATCTAGAGAAAGATGAAGAAACCAGCCCCAGACTGACTGTGGTCTCTGTGTGCTCCTATGGGAAAATTTACTTTACTGTGTCTGTACCATGTTAACATGATGAAACCTTACCATGACAGGGAGGCACTTGTGCTAAGTATTTGCAGTACAAGGCAGGAGGAGTCTGAGGTGGATCTATGGATACAGTGAGCCAGTCAGGCAAATCCCAAATTACTATGGTGGAGCCTAGGATTGCAGGCATATGATGGGACATTGTAGCACAGTACTGGGGTCAGCAATGCCAAGGCAGCTGGAATATCAAGACAGGGAATGGGGTAAGTATTCCCAGATGGGATCAACCCTCTCAAGCAACATTTCTCAAGGGTCACTTGAAAAACTAGCTTGAATTTTTGGGGAGGGGAGAAATGTGACACCAGGGAAATACTGCCAGCCCAGCTATCTGGAATTATGCAAATAATTATATATTACTTGAAAATATCAATGCAACACTGCCAGTCCAGATATCTGGAATTTTGTAAATAATCACATGTCATTTGTGAATAGTAATATAATTCATATGCTTGCCTTACAAATGTAAGAGAACTGTATGTTATGTATGTATGCTTCAAGAATGTAACCACAGTGTATTCTACTGGAAAAGAATAGAAATGTATATAAACTATATACCTGTGCAAATGTATGTGTTAATAGTAGATGATGGTGCATGCAGAGTTAACTTGCAAACCCTCAAGAAAATAAGTTGGAAGTAAATTGTTTCACTGAAGGAGACAGGATGTCTACAGCTAAAAGCTTCTTTCTATTGTCTTGAAACAGAAATAATTACTAGGTTTAAAAAGCAAAGTGTTTTTGTTGCTCTGTGACTTCCTAGGAACTGCATATCTGAGAGATATGCATTTTAACACAGAGGTGTTAGTATCTGGTTAGCCTGGGAACTGAAGGCAAGTGACAAAAAGTGATGTCATCCAGGCTAACCCAGCAGTAAAATGTGATTTAAATTTAAGAACTTAGAGAGAGAGAGAGAGAGAGAGAGAGAGAGAGAGACTGGCATTTTATATCTTGTCTTTAATCTAGAAACATCTATTCAGCACTTCTCATCTGCATTTGCCTTGCTCTGTAAGTAAGTTATTTAGGGCATAGTATCTTTCAGATATAGATGGGAATATAGTAAGGATTACTTTAGATGTTTTCTTTATTTATTTGAGACTGTCCTGCAGTGTTGTTTTAAAATATTTCATGTGATTCTGAACTCTGTGTTGTTTGAGTATTGTCTTGTTCTTTTACTATTTATTCTTAAATATATGTAACCCTTTTGATTGTGGCTTGTGTGTTTAGAGATATTTTAGCTCTTAAAGTACTTGCATATGTATTTATTGACACTGTATAGGCCATTCCTAAATAGCCTTAGTTTTGGTCACACTTACCATTTGCATAATAGTAACATTAAACAGTAGGATTGGACACACTTTGGAAAGTGCCTTATAGCAGCTGATATGTAAGGGTGGCTGCTGGCAGCTGGTACTACCTTATAGTTTGGGCAGAAGGGGACATAGCTAGTAAAGCTGTGCCAGCCTTTCCCAGGTGTGTGTGTATGTGTGTGTGTGTGTGTGTGTGTTTGTGTATAAATCAAATCTCAAAGTGTGTGTGTGTGTGTGTGTGTGTGTGTGTGTGTGTGTGTGTGTGTGTGTGTGTGTGTGTGTGTGTGTCAGCTACTTGGGCAGGGACAGAAAGAACTGGTTGGACAAAGAGGATCCTTGAAGTCTTAGCTTGGCCACTCGGATGACATTTGAGAGTCATATAGGGATCTAGAAAAAGAGGGAGAAACCAGCCCCAGACTGACTGCGGTCTCTGTGTGCTCCTAAGGGAAATTGTACTATACTGTGTGTGTACTTGTCATCCTCCCAATGTGTATGTCCCTAACTGGTGCTAGTGGTGAGAAGTGAGGCTCCTTGATTACTGGGCCAGTGCAGGGGCATCACAAATAGTAGTAGTGATAGATAAGAGATGAAAGAAGGATAAGAGAGAGGTAGAATAGACTACAGTAGACTAACTTGTAAGGAAAACATTGTAAATCTTAAACATTTGTTTGAAACATTAATTCTCTGGTTAAAATAATGAGATCATGTTAAACAAAAGAAATACCTGAAACTCCCATTGAAAAGAAATACATTGGATGAGCACTTCTCGGTTTAATTTTAGTTATCTAATTTGGTGATATTCAGTAGCATAACACTTTTGGGACTATCACATTTACTCACTGCTTTGTACAGTCTCACACATTTAGTCACTGTTTTGAATCATCCCATAGCATCATGTCCTGTTCTGCTGGTCTGGTCGCATCATGTCTGTGTGCATTTTCGCACAGATGACTTGTTCCACCCCGCACAATTTTAAAACAGTACACTGTTTTACTGCTCCGCTTCTTCTTATTGCTGCTGAGATGGAATTGCTCTGTTAGGTGCTGCCAAGATGGAATTTTCTTCAGTGTGTGTGTTGAGATTACTGAAGAGATGGAAGTTTCTTTGTGTGTGTGTTTTGTGCTGCCAAGACCGAATTTTCTTCATTTTCAAGTAAGGTGTTGTGTGTATTGAGATTTTCTGCTACTAAAGAGATTTTGTGTGTTAAGATTTTCTGCTTCTTCTTACTGAAGAGATTTTGTGTGTGTGATGCCCACTTAGGTATGCCTGGTGGTTAGTGTTACACAGGCTCAAACCCTGTACCTTAGGTACAAGAAACAAGAACATGAATTCTCTACCCATACCGCCACTTGTGATGCAAGAAGTTGAGTCCATAGCTCTCAAATGTCTGGATTTTCACAGAATGTCTGGAATGTTTGTCTCATACTTTTGGTCTGTTCCTCTTAAAATGTGTGTTTTCTGGCAAATCAGTGAGAACTGAATTCACTAGATAATGATAGCTATTTAAGTTTCAGTCTTCCTATCTTTCAGGAAATGCACGGTAACAGAAAGCATTTTATTCTAGCAACTTTCTAAGATTATACAAGCAACATTTAAAATGTGTCCCTGGTTTTGGACCCTTGTCCCCTCCCAATATATTTTCTCTTTTTCCAGATTTCTTGTGCTGCAAAGTTGAGAGATATAGTTGAATGTTAAGTGAATTTTACAAGGAGCTGAGAGCTTCAGGAGAAGAGAAGTTTAGTACTGCTTATGCAAAGTCATTTTGTATTGTCAGTAGCACAACAGGTAGCATACTTGCTTTTAAGAGAGAAGGCTGGGAGTTCTACTCCCACAGCATGTAGATGGATTGCTATTACTGTAATATTTTGTACTTTAAAGCAGGTGGATGCTGAAGTCCTGAGAATGTCCTCCTTTGGAGAACGTACCTAGTAGCTATGAACATGTTAGCAGTTTGTCATCCATTCCCTATTGCAACATTCTAGCTTATCATTTTTTTACTGTAACCTAGGCAATTTATTCTTCAAGGGCAGCAAGCACTTTATTTGTAGATGAACCAATGAAATATAAAGTTGTTTCCTAGCAGCAACCTCTTCATTGGTTACAGATACATTTAAGGTGGAATTATTTAGATGACTTTTACTTTTGCAGTGATTATGCATATTTACTGATATTGGTGGATTGTGATGACAGAAGTTTGAGTAGACTTTTATGATAAATTGGTCCATGTATTTTGTTTCATTGCTTACTAGAAAATGTTCAAAACAATAAATTTAAAACACACTCTAACAAGTGTGCTGTATTATATAAAGAATATAACTAATACAATCAGGAAGATGAATCAAGGAACACATGTATGTTTGTGTGGTCCTAAATATGTGTGCAAGGGGCCTATGATTTAAAAATAGCCCAAAAGTAAACTTTATATCCAACGGCCAGATGCATTTTCTTTGAATGTGACTTTCAATGCTGTTTCAATGAATGTGAGTTTCAAGGGCAGAGAAGTTTTAATGCTAAGTCTTTTTCATTGTGAGGCAGCATTGCTTTGTTTAGCAGATGTCAATCGGTGTTTCTACTATAAAATTTAAAATAAAAGTTTTAAATGAAATCCAAATATTCATTGTAGAAGTAAAGCATAAAGCAGTATGCACATTACAGTGTTTATGGTAAATGGGGAGAAATAGCCAAGTACTGAGACATTGGAATGGCTGCTGGGGTTGTATATGGGAGCTCCCATTTAACCATAATTTTGTGACAACACTTCTGAAACACTGCTACACCACCACAATTCCACAGCATGTAATTCCACTTCACGACAACTTCAGAACCAGTTCCACTGCTGACTTTTGTAAAACCAAAATTGATTTATCTCACATGAACAAATGATATGTTAAGCGTTTTCACTCACTAGAAATTGTGAGCTTCTTCAGAACAACGAATCATTCCAAAAGACTGTTTAAATACATGAAATGGCGCCAAACAGATTTGAATTTAAAAACTCTTAAAGAAACATACCACTATTTAAGTGAATATGAAACATTCTTATAAAATTCCTGTAAAATACTAATAAATACTAATACAAAAATGTGTATGGTACAAATGCAAAAATAATGCCAAAATGAATAGTTGATTATCTTCTTCTATCCAATAGGGGTTTAATAGACATAAAATCATTTAATTTTGTGAGGGGAGGGGTGGCAAACTCAAATACAGCCCCTGGTGGCACAAACTCTAACTACATCACTGTGATAATTCACTGCTGCATTAAAGGAAATGTCCACACTCTCCGATAGACAACAGAGAAACAGAGAAATCTGTATACTTCCCTGTCAGAGTTTGCTCACACTCTTTTAAATCTGTCTCTCCACTGTATATCATTTATTTGTTGAACCAAGGATCTAAACTTGCATTTATAAGCAAATAAAACAAATGGACAGATTTGTCATGTAACCTCTATTCCTTCTCTGGAACAAACATTCAATCCAAGTTAAGAAATGCATAACATATTTCTTCCTCCAAAAAGGAGTAAGATAACTTGATGTTTATCCATAAATATACCCCTGGAATGGCATGTCATGAGATGCAACAACTAGAATGTACACAAAAGTTCCTTACAAAAAGATTACAGGGAGTACACGCAATATCCTTTCATGATCACCTCAAAGCTTTGTCTCTTAATTCAGTATCATACAGACTTCTGTGAGGTGATCTTTACCTGGTATACAAGACATCCCTGGATCCTGTTTTGATGAACCATTTGCTCATCCATAATACAATCAGCATCAGAACTACTAGATTAAAATTGATTTATTTATTATTTATTTATTGACATTTGGTAACAAAGAAAGTCCACTGGGCCAGAGAAAAAATTTCAGTGGAGGCCAGGGGGGAGAAAAGCTCCAACTACATTTACAAAGAAATAATATAGTATAACATCATCTCAGCAAATATTTGCAAAATATAAAGGTAGTTACCATATTAGTATGACAAGCATTTATAAAAACATTAAAGCATTTAATTCAACAGCATTCATATCCAGTGGGGTTTTTTTAAGTCCTACAGTTAAACAAATAGAAAATTAACATTACTCTATAAATCTACCAATGCAGTCCAAATAGCCAGTAGTAGGATAAATATAAAACTAAAACAAAAACATAGGGCTAGTAAAATAGGTGACTGGAAGTTAAGAAATACTACTTGGTAGTGGCTAGTGACAGTAATCTATTTATGGTGGCTTAGGCAAGCGGTTGCAGGAACGCATTTGATTATTAAGGTAATGAGACTTTAATGTGATTTTTATAGCTTTTGTGGAGTCTACTTCAAGTAATAGAGGAGGGCAGAGCATTCCAAAGTTTGGCAACAGTGAAGGGGTAAAGGCTTTGTCCTGCATGTTTGTTGGGTTTTGATAAGTTTAGGAGCCATTTACTTGAAGACCTAAGATTTAGGGCTGGGGTGTATGTCTGTAGCATGGTCTGAAGAGAGGGGAAATAATAAGGGTTATATAGTAGTTTGTGGGTGAGAGGTAGTTGGGAGTATTGTAGATAGTGGGAGAATTCAAGCCAGTTTATAGTTTTTAAGGCCTGGCAATGATGGGCCTGAGTTGGCATGTCCGTGGCACATTTTGTTAATTTGTAGTAGCATGACTGTAATTTGTTCTTGAGAGTTGCATGTAGGTTAGGGAAAATGGGTCTACCATAGAGGAGGGAAGGGGGAGCAGACTGTTGGCCAGTTTTAACTTGGTGGGCATACCCATATGAAGTATATGCCTATAGAGCTTACCAAGTTTAAAATGGGTCTTTTTGATTGTATTATGAATATAATTTTCAAAGGAGAGTTTGCCATCAATTGTGATTCCCAGAAGTTTTAATGATTTTACTAGTTCAATTTTGGTACTATTTTGTGAGAAAATCTTAAAGTCTTGAGCTAGAGGTCTCGATGAAAATATTAACAGTTTTGATTTTTTTGGACTAAGTAGATGTTGAGCATCATTTAGCCAGGAGTCGATAGATGTAAAGGCTTTTTGCATTAAATGTTGAAGACCTGGCAGGTTGTTAGCAGAAGTAATTATCGTAGAATCATCAGTGTATTGGATGAGGGTACTAAGATGGGATGTTTTAATGAGGTTCGAATTGTAATAGTAGTTTACGGTGTGATACTGGATTGAAAGCCTTAAATAGATCCTTTAAAATAAATAAAATTAGTAGATCAGTGTCTAAGGCTTTGTTAGCAGTGTTGGTGAATGAAAGTAAGGCTGTAGTTGTGCTGTGTGCTGGGCAAAAGCCATGTTGAACAAGTATGTCATTGTTGGAGAGATATTTTAATAATTGAGAATGTATACACATCTCCAGGATTTTAGATAGAGGAGAGAGTATAGAGATGGGAGGTAATTAGAGAGATCACTGCTGTTGCCTCCATTATGTAAAGGAGTTATAATGGAATTTTTCCAGAGTTGTGGAACATATGATTCAGGGATATATTGGTAGATGAGAATGCTGATAGGGTATGCTATAGCATTAGCATCTAGTTTTAGGTATTTTGCTGGAAGTCTATCAGCAGAGGTGCAGCATGGTTTTAGTTTAGTTAGCAGTTTATGCACTAGAGAGGTGAGCACAGGTCATATAGTAAACATTGGAGTGGGTGTACTATTATCTGAGTTGTCATTTGTAGGATGGAAGTATATGTTAGACTTAAAGGAGAGATCTGTGTTGCTTTCTAAACTATTACTGGTAAAATTAATTTGCATAGAGAAATCATTGACAAGTTTTTGAATGTTTTCAATCAAGTGAGTGTTAAAGGCTTTGGCAATCTCTTGTGGGTCTTTATCAGGAGACGGTGTAGGATTTTGCTGGATTCCAGGACTGAGGAGTGAGGAAATAGATTTCCAAAATATTTTGGCGTTATTGTTTTGGGAGCCTAGTTGAGTGGAAAAGTAGCTTTGTGGCACTGTTATGAAGTTGTACATATTTTATTTCATTTTGCAGTGGTCTATTTTTAGGCCATTCATTCCAGGCTTGGTCCCTAGTAATGAGAATCTGTTTAGTATGTTTTGTTAGCCAAGGGGCATGGTTATGCTTAATTCTTTTAGATTGCATGGAGGCAAGACTGTTGAGAGTATTAAGAAAGATATTGTTGAAGTAATTTACTGCTTCATCCAGAGGAAGTATCTTAGTTGGGTACCAGTTGTGGTCATTTCAAGTATTTATAAGTACCTTTTGACTGAAATGGGCAAGATTTCTAGAAGTTCTTTACAAGTGGGCTTTTGCTGTTTGTATGTAAGTTCTATGGGTGAAGGGAGATAGAGCTATGTGGGAGGGTTCCTGTGTGGGTATATTTATGAGGGTGTGAGATGAATATCCAGTCTAGGGTTGATTCAATTTGTTTGTTTACTATACGTGTGGGGACTGTGATGAGTTGAGTAAACTTATACATGTGTATACTGTTTGATGGATAGTTGAAGATAATAGTGTGCCAATTTATGTCAGTATCACCCAGAATGATGGTTTCATTTGAGATGTTCCGAGTTGTCCAGGATAGAAAATGTTCAAGAATGGGTATATTTTGACCTGGGGGAATGTAAAGAACATATTTGTTTTCTTTTGTTAATATGGAGCACTACTGGTAAAAATTCTAATTTCCAATGATTGGAACAGGTTTGGAAAATAGAGTGGCAGTTAAGGAGTCACGGTAAATTATTGCAACACCACCACCCTTTTTGTGGAGATGGTCATCTCTACGAATGTTGTATAATGGAGGGATTACTTCAGCATCAGATATATGTGGTTTTAACCAGGTTTCTGTAAGTGCTACAATATCTGGGAAGTATTGAGAAAGCCAGGCTTGGAATACAGTGGTTTTGTTACAGATACTTCAAACATTAACTGTTGTTGTAAATAGGTTTTGGTTATTTGAAGAATGGATGTGGGATGGATAATTAGCTAGTCCTGGATTAGGATGAATGTCTCCATACTGGGAGAAGACCTGAACATGAATTGTTTTTTGAAGTGATATAGGGCTGGAAGGTGAGGCATGTGAAAATGGTTATGAATAAGTTTTAGTTTAATGAAAACAGTGGAGTGCTTTTGTTTTTTTTAGGAGAAAGGCATAGAAATTAAATAAAGTTGGTGAGGTGTCCAAGAAACTGTTACTATTAGCGTAGGGTTGTAAGGATAGGGTGGAAGATCTTGGAGAAGAAGTATAAATGGGGGAGTGGAGTGGAACAGAAAGTAAAGAATGGTGATATAGGTGTACAAGAGGATAAAGAGTTTTATGCTGTAGGACATATTGCATACAAATGGAGGTATGTAAAGTAAATGGGGATAAAAATAGTTATTAAGTGCTGCATGATAAAATAGAGGGCTCTAGACAGGCTGTAAAAAGATGTAGGATGGATATGAGGTTGGAGTTATGTGCTGATGTTTTTAGAACAGCAGCAGGGCTGTGATTGGTTATTGTAGAGGTGGGCTTGGGTATCCAGATGTATAAATGTAATTGAAGTAAGGGTGGGTGGGAATGAGGGTAGGTTAAGGGAGCAGAGTGAGCCCAGAATGAAGCAGAGGGTGAACGGAGTGGATAGCACCTGACCATGAATAGCCAAGAGAGTCAAGAAAAACAATCACCAAAGCCAGAAATCAGCTAGGTAAATGAAATAGAGGTCAGGGCTGTAAGCAAAAGAAATCACCAGAGAGAGTAAGCAGAAAACACACCTGTAGTGTAAGAGATTACTGTATGTGACAGAGGAGATAAGTATGCCAAATTATGCAGGAGTATTCTGCTGGTTGAGTTCAATTGGCTTGGTTGGCAACATGTTTTTGAATGGCTTTGAAATTAGTAAGTTAGAGAGAAAAACTATGTAAAGGTAGGAACTGGACAGACAGAGATGTTAGAGGTGGCCAAGGGTCCCTAGCATTGTGCTCCTAATATAATTAAAGCAGGTGCTCAGTAATTAGTAGCAAAAACACTAAAACATAAATTGACTTGTTTATTTGAAGGTATTTCTTGTGCTGCTGCTGGTAAAACTAGACATGTGTGACACAGGGCAAAGCCACTGGAGGGTTTAACTTTCAAAACCGTAGAAGTGAGAGAATTTGGAGAAAAATAGAGATATGATGTATAGAGTGACAAACAAATCAATTAAAATGTTATACAAGAGATATACAGGATGTTTAGGTGGATATAACTATTAATAGTGAAAACCATTCTCATCACTCATTATAGACTACAGCCTTGTTCTTTGGAATTTAGGACTAACAAGTAGCATATAATGATCAAACTATAACAAGCTGTAACTAATTAGCACTTTGTTAAACAGAAAAAAGACATACATTTTGCTTGCAACATAAATAGGATATGTTGGATAGACAGGTATGTTGCTTAAAGAATTCTCATTCTCTGTAACAGGCTACTCATCCCTCTGAAGCAGAGTTCTTCCTTATTCTATGTAAGTGTTACTTGGACCAATGGATGGGTAATCAGAAATGCACCTGTTGTCTGGCACCTATATCTCTGATGGACAGAGGCAGTCAGTAAATTGCCCCGTCTATAAATCAAATTTCTGGGTCACATTTGGGTTGAGTAACTAGGATTAGAAGGGCCTTAGTGGTCGTTAGCCTAGTGTACTCTTATCAACCTATGAACGTATGGCCTGTTGCCCTTTAAAAGAGGAGGTAAAGTCTATGGGTGGATACTGGCAAGGCATAATGGGCCTCTTGGACTAATTGTCTATTTTATAAATGATTAATTGTTTACATAGACAGTCATTCCTTCTGATGTAATTAAAAATGCAAATTATTATGAATCTGTATTTTACAGTCTTTTTTTTTTCCTTTTTTTTGCAGGTAGGTGAACAAATAGTATTAATGTACCTAGTTTATATGGTTACCACCTGTCTCTCTTGCTGCACAGCAGTTTTGGCTTGGGCTTTGAACATTTCTATCCTATGAGACATGTAAATGGCAACTGTCTTGAAGTTTTATAAGAAAAAATATTTTTTTAACATTTCTCAAAAGAAGATTGTGGTATTATATTTAAATAATCTTAATATCATGTAAAGTAGTATATATTAACAACATTAAAATTATAATCCACTGTTTTGATAATACAATGAATTCCCATTCAAAAACACTTCAATCTAACATTCATTGTTATATTATTAGATGGATCACAAACAAAATAATTGACAGACAGCTTTGCATGAAAATACATGAAGTTCATTCAGATTTTCTGCCATCTTCTTCAAGGATTGGTCTTGGGTGCAATGGAGTTTAATCTTTTTTTTTTTTTTTTTGCTAGTATTGCAAGGAACACCTTATTTTGAGTCCAATATATGTCAATGATTCTACAATTGGTTAATTATGCAAAATAAATTTGATGCCAATTGCCTTAATGGATATTTGTTTCTAGTTTGTAAGTCGGAACACGATTCTGGATTAAAATTTAGCCAGGATTTTTACAAAATTATGCATTTCTCAAATAAAATTAAAAAATGTTTCATCCATTTGACAGGCTTATTACTGGAAGATGGCTCACACCAGTTGCAAGGAACTGTTTTATTCAAAACAGTACTGAAAGCTTGTAAGCGCTTTCGTCCCAAATTTAAAACAATACAGGAATGTTTGCCTGCAGCTGGTGCAAGCCATCTTTTTGGATTCATTGGTTTGTTTACCTTTTTGCTGTTTATTACTAGAAGAGGCTATATGAGAATAAAGATGTTTGCATTAACACTGCATGTGATTTATCTTTTAACCATCATCTCAGGGCTACCAGTACTAAAGCAATTAAATGTATGGGTTACTTATTAAGAAATATTTTATCTAGAGATGAGAAACATTTGGTTAAGGTGTATTTAACTTTCATCAGACCCATTACTGAGTATAACAACATATTTGCCCTTACACTAAAACTCAATAAAGAATTTTAGAAAGAGTGCAGAAGAAATACACAAAGGGAATTTTATCACTAGTTCACTTAGATTATGGGGATAGATGTAAGTCTAAAACTGTTTTCTTTTTGCTATGGGCATCTGGGTAAAATATTTAACAACCTTGTTTTACAGCTAAAGTACAATCTCAAAGGCTTTAACTGTCCAAAGACTTTGACACCCTAATATGACGTTTGTTTCAAAAGTAAGAAGATCTAGTGATAGGAATTCATAAGATACAGTTAAAATCAACAAACTATTGAATAAAGTCCAAATCTTTATACGAAGGTCCAACATTCTGTGGACTTCAGATACTTGGGCCAGTGAAAAAACTTTTGAACCATTTCTTGAGGAATCAGTGTTCCCTGATGGCCATGAGGCCTGAATGCTGGTTGTCGAACTTAGGAACTTATAAAAATATACTGATTTGTTGGTAGAATGGGTTGTCTGCAAAATCTCAGACTTCATTAAGAATGTCCCCCTTTGGGCAGCTAAATGGTCGCAAACCTAATAGATGATTCATTGCAAAGAGGTATTATTTTCTGTAACTGCAGCATTGTTATAGAAAATAATGTTTTAGTCTTACACACATCATTATTACTAATGAAATGTCACTTTAATGACAGTCAGCTTAATTTCTGGTACCCACATAGTTATCTTTAAATACACACTCTCACAAACTACACACACACACACACACACACACACATATATATATATATATATATATATATATATATATATGTATATATATATATGTATGTGTGTGTGTGTATGTGTGTGTGTGTGTATATATAAATAGTGTACTACCTCAAATTGCCATTGGACTTTGATCAACAACAAATACTTTGAACAAATTCAGCAATGATCACTATGATATAATCATACAAACATTTAATTAAACTGATTACAAATATAAACAATTGCATAACATTTGCAATAATGTTAAACAACTAAAAATGTGGCTTCACCCCCTTGCACAACCTTACTCATGTATTAGCCCTAACATTGGCCCTGCCCCTGCCTTTTTATTGAGCTAGCTAGCTGTGTGTGTGTGTGTGTGTGTGTGTGTGTGTGTATATATATATATATATATATATATATATATATATATATATATATATATATATGTGTGTGTGTGTGTGTGTGTGTGTATGTATGTATTATATATATATATATATATATATATATATATATATATATATATATATAGTTGTATACAATATATAATACCTCCAGGCAATAACATCAGCATCCTAGAAAATATCCTCTGCTGGCTTTCTACATCATTACCACAGGAAACCATTGTACTTGGTGATTTTAATATAGACTGGAACACGTGCACCTCACACAAACCCACAGCCCACATAAACCTCTATGGTTTTTCACAAGCAATCACCACCCCCACCAAAATCCATAAACCCAGTAGCAAAGAGAGTATCTTAGACTGGATCTTAGTAAATAGTCATCCCCTCTCTTATAAAGCTGGTACCCTTCCTGATGATATCAGTGACCATTCACTTACTTATATACTCAAAAAAACCTTTATTCCCAACCAAACTACCTATAAAACTACTCGGAACAAAAATAATTTTAATCCATCAAGCTTCCAAGCAGTGTTTCAAGCCTGTGACTGGTCACCCTTAAAACAACTCCCACTTGAGGAAGCAGTATCCTACTTTAACTCAAAATTCTTACAAATCTTAAAATTCCATGCCCCTTCTCACTCTATAAGAACTAGAAATAAAGCAGCTCTATGGCTCAGTAAAGAGACTAGGCAAGAAATCTTACAAAGAAATAAAATCTGGTCTAATTGGAGAAACACTAAAAACCCAATTGATCATCAAAACTTTAAACAGCCAAAAAATCAATACTACTTGATAAAAAAACTATTACTTTAAATTCCAACAAAAGCACCAACAACAACCACAAACCTTTTGGTCAGGCATAAATAGACTTTTACACTCTGGCCACTCCAAGACACCAACCCCATCGGGTCTCTCCCTTAACACTCCCAACCAGATTGTTGATGTTTTCAAAACCTTTTTCACTGAAACTGTCCAATCTCTAGCAAACTCCTTACCTCAGTTTAGCTCAACCCCCCTCCATCCTCCCTAGCTAGCATACCTGCTACCTTTCATTTAAAACCAATTCCTACATCCCTCATCTACACCCTACTTTACAAACTTAAAATGTACTCCCTCAGCTGATCTCCTACCAGCTGAATACCTTCAAACTGCAGCAAAAGTTCTTGCCTATCCAATCTCCATCCTAATTAATAGAACCATTACTGAAGGTTCCATCCCATCTCTCTGGAAAATCTCTCACATCATTCCATTTCACAAGGGTGGTAACTCAACTGAACTCTCTAACTTTCGTCCTATAGCCCTACTTTCTCCTTTAGCCAAAATCATGGAAAATGTATCCATCAACAACTTCTGGATCACCATCTCCAAAATAACCTACTAGCAGACTGTCAGCTTGGTTTTAGACCTTTCCATAGTACTACCACTGCTCTCCTATCCTTCCCTGACTGCATTAACAAACATTGTAATAATACCATGCTCTCCTCTGCACTCTTTATTGACTTATCTAAAGCTTTTGACATGGTTAACCATCAACTACGTCTGACATACTAAAATCACTTTCACTCAACACACAGACATTAAAATGGTTCAACTCTTACTTACATAATAGACAGCAAGCTGTCCTTTGGGACAATAACCTATCCACACATCTCCCTATTACCCTTGGTGTCCCTCAAGGCTCTATCCTGGGACCTCTCCTCTTCTCCATTTTCATTAATGATCTTAGTATAAATCTTCCTCTAGCTACCTGCATACAATATGCAGATGACGCCACACTAATTTGTAATGCCTCTTCTTCATCAGAACTCCACTCTATCACCCAAACAGTATTTAACCTAGTTGAAAACTGGTTCCTACAATGTTGCCTTCTCCTAAATGCAAAAAAAAAAAAAAAAAAAACTATTGCTATTTACTCCAACTCTAAAATCCTCCCCAATAAATTTCTCCATTACATCCAACAATGGTGCTGTCATAGCTCCTGACCCAACTACCAAACACTTAGGTGCAATAATTTACCACAACCTTAACTTTGACTCACATATCAACTCTACTATTAAATCACTAAACAGAAAACTTGGTTCTCTGTATAGGATAAAACCTTTCCTTACCCCTGAAGCCAGAACTACCATTGCCCATACCCATCTGATTTCTACCCTCCTCTACGCCTCCCCCATTTATACTAATCTTTCCAAAAGCAACCTTATTAAGCTGGCAACCTCCTATAACAACATTGCCAGATTTGCTACAGGATCTCTGTTTAGAACTCGCCATTGCCTGAATCTCAAACAGCTGGGATGGCTAGAACTGCAAAACCAGCTGATATTTCAACAACTCACCATAACCCATAAGATTCGTTACCATCCTAGTAATACTCCTACTCTTTGCAGCCTTATCTCCCCTTATGTAAATCTTACTACCCTTCGCTCAGCAAATAATTCACTGGATACCATCCAGAAATCCCACAACAAAGCAGGTGATTCTCTTTTCTCTAATTCTGTGGGGAAGATTTGGAATAGGCTTCACAGCAAACTTGCATCACTATCATCATTACCATTCTTCAAAATCCAACTAAATATTCTACTAAAGACACAATGGCTATGCCCATGTACTAACCCTGACTAACACTCACCCAGTATATTGTTACTGTTTACCTCTCTCCCATTACCCTTAAAGTAGGATTAGTAATCCTCCCCTTTTTCTCAATTTTAAGTCTAGTTTTTCCTCAGGAAACTACCATTTGAGTATGTACTTTGTAACACTCATCCAGATGTGAGCACTACTGCTCCACCTTGTATATAGAGTAACAGTCTTTTTACTTTGAGAATATTATTTGTTTATGTGTATACATGCAAACTTTTTTATTATCTTAGAGATATACTTTATTAATCAACTGTAATACTTTTATTTCAATCCTTACTTCTTTCCTAACCTACTTTATGATGAATGTCTAACCCTTTACCATGTAAATAGTACTGTATTGTTTTGTTAAACTCTGTAGTCAATTGCTTTAAAGTTAGCCTTTTGATGTAAATCTCCATCAACAATGTATTTCAAATAATTTTTAGTTTTGCTGTACTGTTTTATTAGCTTAATTTTGGAGCTTATCTCACCGGGCCTCTACTGAAAATGGAAATGTATCCAGTTGAACTAGCCTGGTCAACAAATGTAAAATAAATAAAATAAAAGATATGTATATATATATATATATATATATATATATATATATATATATATATATATTGGTATATTACTTTAAATTGCTAATTAACGTTGATACTTTGATTAACAGAAAATAGTTTGAACAAGGTCATTGATGATCACTATGATCAAAACACAAAAACATCTTACTAAAGTGATTGCAAATGTAAATAAGTGTGTTAGATTTGCGATCATGTAAGATAACTAAAAACTTGGCTTCACCCCCCCTACCACAACCACCTTACATGTGTGTTAACTCTAACCCTAATTCTACCCCAAACATTGCCCCTAATAATAACCTTATACATTACATTACTAAAAAACATTTCCTAAGCACTATCACTAACAAAAACAATAGGACACAGAATATCAACACCAAATATGTGCAACACAAAATCTAACCCCTTACCAAATACTAGCACTAACTCTAACCTGTGAACACTCACACATGCACACTGCTTCCTATAATGCAGACTTGCACATTTTTAAAACCTGCACATTTTCAATCAACTATCCTTCATACTCCTACATACCTCCTCTAGATAAAGCTTGAAATAAACCGAATGTGATGTTCTCATATCTACATTGACGTTTCCTATCATCCATGTAAGATGTGTCAAATTTTTACAGTTAAGTACATGAGTATTATATTTATATTATATCAACATCAATGATTTGAAGTCATCCTCTTTAAAATCTGCAGTGTTAAAAGGTTTATTTAATAAATTCTTTAAATTATATTGTTTCTTATCCTTTTTGTAAAGTCTTCACTATCTTACAGTATTAAATAATATATCAGTGTATGTAGTCATACTCATCACAGATAATACAGCTTTTATTTACTGTGCATGAATAACAATGACCAAATGGAATGCAGCAGATAAAAGTTGCATGTATTTGAGCAGTAGCTTATGATGAAGTAATGAACTGCATGCTGCAAATATGCTATTTTAATAACATCAGTTAAGCATCTCCAGTAACTAGAATCCTTGTTATGACAGTAGGCCTTGCTGCTCATCAAATAAAATAAACCGCTGAAACACCAATAAATACTAAAAAAAAAAAAAAAAAAAAAAAAAAAGGTTACTTAGGAAAAATAAACTGGTGGCCTGCCCTTACACACCGAAATAGGAAGGTATCTATGTCAAGCTAATATAAACTGTGTGCATACAGACTACACATGCAACATCATGCATTTCCCTTTGAAGCCTGAGTTATGAAAATAGTAGTATAAAAGACATTTTTGACTGCCTATACCTACAGAGCAATAGTTTCAAACATTGAATTACTCTGACAAATAAATTCATAGACCAGCATTAAAATAAAAATTAAATAAATAAAGAACAATATTTGCAGATGAGCTATGTAGCATGAGAAGTGCTGGATAGGATATCCGCAACTTCAATGATGGGAATATACGTTAGTTATAATTTTTAACTGTAAAGAATATAAGACATTTTAAATCATTTTTAACTTTGAAGAAACTGACCTTATATTATGATTAGATGGAATGTTTAATAACATAATGGCAACTATTTTTCATAATACAGTACCAAAAGCTGAGTATGCAGGCAAATTTAATTATAGGCTTGATAATGACAGTCTGCTTTTTAAGAGATATTGTATACCTGCTATTATACAACTCCCCCCCCCCCCCATTAATATTCAAAAACGTGCACGCTGATTGGTCAGCGTGCATGTTGTAAATCAGAGTTATAGTAATGGAAAAAGGTCCGGTCGCCCAGACTTTTTCCATTACTATAACTCTTTTTTATCACTGTTTCGCTATGTTAAACTCGTTTAACATAGCGAGACAGCTTTAAAAAAAGCAACAGAGATTCTCTGTTGCTTTTTTAAAGCTGTCTCGCTATGTTAAACTCCTTTAACATAGCGAAACAGTTTGTAAAAAGCAACAGAGATCTTGCTTCCTCTGTTGCTTTTTCCAAACTGTCTCGCTATGTTAAATGGGTTTAACATACCGAGACAGCTTTAAAAAAAGCAACGGAGATTCTCCATTGCTTTTTTTAAAGCTGTCGCACTATGTTCAACCCATTTGACATAGCGAAAACAGTTTGTAAAAAGCAACAGAGATCTTGCCTTCTCCATTGCTTTTGCCCACAGTTCTGATGTACTGCATAGGCATACGCATGCGCAGTACATCAGAACTGCCGCAGAATACCAGACAGCTGTGGAAGGGCAGCAAAGAGGCATTATACAATGCCATTAAGAAAATTAATTATTTTTTTTCTTAAATAATGTCATTGTATATTAGCAATAACCCACTTCTGGGTGTGGGTAATGCTGGATTTACCCATGGTTGGCTTTGTTTGGCCACTCGGGCTTCACCCTCGTGACCAAACCACGCCAACCGTGGGTAAATCCAGCATTACCCACAGCTAGGCGTGGGTTATTGCTATATTCTTCTAACTGTATGTAAATGTACTTTGAATTATATGCACCTGAAAGCATTTATCCTTTTTGACTGTAAGTAGCAAAACATGACAAGTCACTCCCCCGGATTCAATAAACTCCATGTAGGTTCCGCGCAGAGCCTACAAGGAGTGTTTTCCCGTACATGATATTGCTGATTGTGAGGCATCACTCCATGCATATTAATGATGCACGGCACTCATAAGCAAGGTTTTTCAACTCACACCAATGTTGCTGGCCATGAAACCTGTAATATGAATGCAGATCATACTTCCCAACCTTTTGCTGTAAGAAATCTTGACAAAGACTAAAATAATGGCGAGACAAAGGCCCAAAAATAAGGAAAGATTTACAGTATTGTTCTTATACAAGTAGAAAGTAGGTAGAGTAATAGGGTTTGTGTTAGCATGCATTTTCTGAAAGATATGAAGGGTGAAACTGAAATGTATGTCATTATGTATTGACTTCAATCTTCAGTGATTTTCCAGAAAACCACACATTTTACAAGGAACAGCCAAAAAATTTGATGCAAACATCTGGACATTCTGCAAAATTTTGGACAGTTGGGAAGTATGATGTACATACCATTTCTGTGTAAGGTTGCTGGCTGCAAAAGCAGATAGTAGGACAGCACAGCAATCGCTTTTCCCTTACTTGACTTTTCTTCATTAAAATTGTTTTTCTTCGTTTCAACTATGTCTCTATTTTTTTTTTTTTTTGAGGCCAGTGTTTCTGCAATGCAATATGCAAAACTGGAACACACATATGTGCAATATATGCACACATCAATGATTGCTTGCTGCAATCAGTACTACAGTGTGCCTCTGTTATGAACTGGGTAATCTTAAAAGTAATGAAGACATTTGTTAGGTGTTTGTAGTGTTAAAAATAAAGGTAATAGAATAGAGTCAAATAATTGCATTAATGCTTTGTATGTCACATATGAAGTTACTAATGTTCTCCCTTTTTTTCTCTCACCCCAACTCTTATCTCCTCTCCCTTTTTTTATTTCTTGTTTTTTTTCCCCACAGCACAGTGGGGTAGGGCAGTCCCATGGGATCCTCCTTCCCCCACTCCACTGGCTACAGCACAGCTTCCCAGCATGTCTGTCCCACAAAAAAAAAAAAAAAAAAAAAAAAAATCGTACCATACATAGCTTTCCATTTTGCACACGTCTTCATGACACACTTGATTCAATCCAATTGGCTATACAACATAATGGTGTTGTGGTCATCCCTCTGTGACAATCCAAATTCAGCAAATATTATGCAAATATGATCACATTTTATTGTTGAAGAACTAGATAGCTATGGTTCTCTCCTACATCCCTCCTGCCCTTTCCTGCCCTCTTTTCATTTTTTCCCCCCTGCTTGCTCCCCATTTTACCACTTTCCTGTCTTTCCCATTTCTTTTCTTTAAAGAATTATTGCTCAATGGTGTGCATTGTGTACCAATATGAAGCAATGGTGAACAGCAGCAGTACAGGTAAATGTACTTAAAAGTGTTATACACATTTGTAAAATTACCACTTACTCCCATATTCGAACCCAGTAACATCTGCCTCACACAATAATGCATTAACACTTCCTGCCACAGAATCAGGTAGCAGATGTATTTCATACAATCAATAGTAAGTGACACAGTTTAGCAAGGATTTCTTTTTGCACTCCCCATGCTATCTCCCCGTATCACCAATGTCGTATTTTGCCCATTAATTTTGTATGAAGCATCACTGAGCAATCCCCATTACTGTTGTATAAACCATTATTGCATGATACCCATTTAGTTTTATAAAGCATTAGTGTGAGATGGAACACGATGGTGCACATCACTTAACATCATTAAGCAATGGTAATACAAAAGTAGTTTAGTGTATTAGCTAGAGCTGTATTCAGAACCAGTACCATCTGGCCCCAAAAAGGAACATATTACTGCATTAAGTGAATTAATACGTGCAGCCAGACAGTCATTTAAGTAATAGGTGTATGCAACAGCAATTAAGTCTGCCATTTACTATTCAATGTCTAAAATATGCCTGCTACACAAATTAGTCTGTAGCACTATCTGTTAATGCATTGGTCCATTCATTTTTGGGGTCAGATTGCACTGGGTTGGAATCCTGGTGTATGCAACAGTTTTAAATAATTTTATGTGTAAATCCAAATTCTAAAGTGTGATAGCTGGTATGGAGTCTCTAAATTATGGATAGATGGTATTGGTTTCCATTACAGTGCTATATAATATTTATAAGTGTTTTTTTGCCATAGCCACACATTAGTGCGGAATGCACACCATTGCACAATTATGCTTTAAAGAAAAGAAATGGGAATGATAGGAAAGTGGTGAAATAGGGAGCAAACAGGGGGGAAAATAAAGAGAAAACAGGCATGGAATGTGCAAGAAGGATGTAGGACAGAACCATAGCTATCCATTTCTTCTACAATAAAAAAATGTTCAGATGTACTGAATATTAGCTGAATTTGCAGTGTCGACCCCAGAAAGAGGGGTGACCACAACACAACCATGTTGTATAGCCAATTGGACAGAATCAAGTCTGTCAAGATGACATGTGTGCAAAATGGAGAGCAATGTATGGGATGACATTTGGGGGGGGGGGCATAGGTATGCCTAGGTCAGGTAGGTTGGGTAGATAAGGAAACAATCACCAACAGACAGGACATACAGGAAAAAACACGGTGATAGTGAATGGCAAAAGAGGTGGGTGATTACCATGGTTGGCATGTGGGTGGGGACATCGTGAACCCATGGACGTCAAGCTAAGTGACGTCAAGCTAAGTGACAAAGAGAATAGAGTCATTACCCACTGGACTGTCATCACTGTCACATCACTGTGCCGATGACTGCAGTGTCTGCCATCTGTGTCTCCTTGTGTTATTCAATACAATGATGGAGAGCAGTGTCTCAATCCAGCATAGGTGTGCACCAACTGTGTGACATGCAATCCTATATACTAACCCTAACAGTTTATTATGGGTGATAAAATTACCACCCGTACCACTGCTCCTGGATTGAACCACTGGCCTATCCTGCAAGGCAGAACTACCCAAGGGCCAGGTAGTGCAGGGCAGCAGAGGGGGTTGCTACCAGGTTGCTCCCAAGACATGCTGGGGCTTGATACCATAGCCAGTTTAGTGGGGTCAGATGGATCCTCTGGGGGAGGCCTACCATGCTGTGCTGAGGGAATAAAAGATTAGATAAAGGTTGGGGTGAAAGAAATACATGGGAGAACATTAGCAATGTCATATGTGACATAAAATGCATTGATACAATTATTTGACTCTATTGTGTTACCTTTGCTTTTAAGGTTACCAACTCCTAACAAATACCTTCTTTACTGTTAAGACTACCCAGCTTATAACAGATGCACACTATACTACAGATTGCAGCAAGCAATCCTTGTTGTGTGCATACATTGCACATATGCGTGCTCCAGTTATACTGATTTCAGTTTAAAGCAGGCTATTGGTGCTACTGCTTTAGAGCTCTAATGTTACATTGCAATATCGATGAAAACTTAACAGTACTGCATATTTGGGAAGTGTGTTTTTAAACCCACAACCTCTGACTACTCTCTAATAGTGAACTGTTGTTTTGGTCTCCAGACTAATGCATGCATATTTTCGTGTTACAGTTGAGAGATGAATACTCAGTTTGTTACACCTCTATAATAAACCAGTAAAGGTGTCTTTACTTTTAATGCTAAAATAACAGTATTGTTAGGATGCATACATTCCACATGCTTCTCACATCCATGCCAATCTAGTGGCATGGATTCACACATTCAGTTCTTGGTCTGTGACTGCTATGGAGAAAACAGAACGGAACAGAATACCATTATGAATACCAGTCTTTACTATATCCAGCTTTTAACACTTACAAGTTGTCTCTTTTCTCTGTAAGTGATACTTACACATCTGTGGGGTGCTCCCAGTGCTACATTCCTCAATCCAACAATCAAGGGTATCCTTCTTCCTCATCTAGAGGCCTCTGTAGTTATTCCTACATTCTTCACCAGTGCAGGAGATACCAGTAGCACTGGTCAAAGCTCAGGCAAGACTATTCCATGCCTCTAATTTGTAATACGAACTGCAATAGTCCCTCTGCAAAAGCCTGGACCCATGCTCATTCACTAGAATTCCAACAAATACTTTGGACTCCTGGACACCTCATATTTCAGCATGGAATCTCAAAACCTCTCCCTGAATCCTTGCCATGCCTACCGCAGATCAAGAGTAATGTAAAATTATATTTTTCTGCAAATTCCAGGTGAGAGTGCACACATTTTTGTTTTGCAACATATGTAAATGTTGCACATCGCTTGCCATCATGCAAACACTGTGGTCGAGGGTGCACACTCCCGAGCAATGTATTTGTGTGATGGCCAACAGTCTTAACTGAATACATCTGGTTTATGTTGGTGGCAGTCTGGGTCCTGTCTGCTACCTGCTGGGCCATTCCCCCAGTTTGTTTACTGCCAGTCT
This sequence comes from Protopterus annectens, assembly GCF_019279795.1. Taxonomy (NCBI): domain Eukaryota; kingdom Metazoa; phylum Chordata; order Ceratodontiformes; family Protopteridae; genus Protopterus; species Protopterus annectens. The sequence goes on from NC_056742.1 coordinate 224,930,256, forward strand.
GTGCACAAACCAGATGAGAATAGTCAAACACATTTTTGCTAAGCAGTGCATCACACAAACAGTGCCCCCTCAATAAATTAAAAAAAAAAAAAAAAAAAATATATATATATATATATATATATATATATATATATATTTTTTTTTTTTTTTTAATGAGAAAGATTTGAAATGAGGAAAATCAATCCATGATTTACATAGCAGAAAATGTTAGTACACCTGAGATATGTCTATATAGGTCTTGATCTTAAATCTCACTCCAATGCACCTTTACAAAACAGGATGGAGGGGTGGAGCCTAGATGGCCAACTGAGAGAAGTGAATTGTGAGAGCTCCATAAACTAGTATAATGATATAGGACCATTTTATTATTTTCAAGTTTAAAACATCAGAAATCTATAGGTAAACTACTAAACTACATAAATATCAATTTTGGTGGAGATATACAAAAATGTTCCTGTCAAGTAACTTAGAGATATATTGAGCCACTGAATATGAACTACCAAAGGATTTCTCACCTAGATGCTGCTTTGAAAAAAGAACTGCAATTGATGACATCCATCTTACAGGAACTATCTTTGAAGATGGATGACTTTAAAAATGACTTAGAAAACCTCAAATTAAATTCTCAAAAACATACTGATACTCTTAAGGAACTATTACAGCAACACCATACAAAAATAACAAATATAGAGACTTCTCTAAATGACATTGAAAGGAGATTCAAAGAGGAAGAATTCCAAAAAGAATTTCTGCTTAAACAGAATACATTACTGCTTAACAAAATAGATGACATAGAAAACAGAGAAAGGAGAAACAACATAAGGATCTTTGGTCTGCCTGAAAACACTGAAGGTGAAGACATTATTTCATTCTTAACAACCTGGATACCTGAATTTTTAGACTTGAAACGGGGACTTTCATTTGGAATTGAAAGGGCACATAGATCACTGAGGAAACCTGCTTCTAACTCAACAAATACTCCACCTAGATCCATAGTTATAAAATTTCTTTCATTTCTGGACAAGGAACTAATATTAAAATCTGCTTGGAGAAAATCACCCTTAAAAAACAATCAAAGCTTGATAAAGTCTGACGATTATTCCTCCAGAATACTAGAACAAAGGAAAAAAGTCTGTCCAATAATAAAACTGTTGAAACAAAACAACATTAAAGCACAGCTGACCTTTCCAGGCAAGATAAAAATACTTTTTGCCAATGAGATGAAAACATTTAATGACTTAGAAGACGCTACTATATTCATCAACAACAACATAGCATCTATCCCAGAAGAAATGAAATGGATGACTCCTACTCTTAAAAGAATAAAAGAAACAAATCCTTGGACTGATGCTAGAAAGAAGAAACAAAAAACTGATTCCAAGATAGCTATCTCAAAAAAATAACTCTTACAACTACATCTCTCAAAGTATCAACTGATATGGTACATCACTTATCATATGTTTTTATTTAAAAAAGGAGGGATTCTTAAAAAAACTGAGAAACAGTAATGATTTATTCAGAATGTTCAGAGAGTCCAGTAATTCTTCACAAACAAAGGTAGGTCAAGATGAGTTACTATTTACATTATATATAAGCCTAACAAAGCAACATATAATACAAACATAGAAGTTAGAATTCCCCTACTTGAACTCAATGAATACTTATCTTGTTCATTTTTCATTGATTTTACTTATAATAATTTAAGTAATTAATTAAGTCAACAAGGTGCCATTCATCAGAGTTCAGACTCAAATGTAACAAATTAACATCATATATAATAGCAGTAACATTAGAGTGTTTTGAAAAAAAAATGCTGTCATGTATGATTTAGAAATGTCATGTATATCCTGGTTAAATAATAGTAGCAAGCTCTTAGTACAAATGTCATCATTATTCTGTCTAAACATAGTTAATATCGATTATGGCAGGTATCACAGCTACAAGTGCTGTTTGATCAATCCTGATATGGTGTGCATGGATGCTGCCATGTCTGGCAGCTAGTACAATGTCATTATTATTCTGTCTAAACATAATTAATATCAATTATGGCAGGCATCATAGCTTCAAGTGCTATTTGATTAAGCCTGACATGGTATATGTGGATGCAGCTGTGTCTGGCAGCTATTGCATGTTGCCATTTTTGTCTTCGGGAAGCTGTGGGTTGCGGCTTGTGATCAAGGTTTACTGATGCTTGTGAACTGGAAAGAGAAATTTGGTGTTTTGGCCTGGATTTGGGGGAGGGGTTGGATGGAACTGAGATTTGGGATATTTTGGCAGAGAATGGTTTGTTTGTACATCTGCTGAGTGAGAGGTGGAGGGCTGGAGGAGTGTGTTGTCTCTTGTTGTGGCGGCTTGTTGGGAGTTTTTTTTTTTTTTTTTTTTTTTATCTGTTTGCTCTCTGTTCTTTTCCTGGCTGCTGCCTCACTGAAAGGGAGGGAATTTAGGCTTGAAGTTGCAGTGAAGTGAAGCTTTGCTTCAGGTGCATCGTGATCCTCTGGTATGCAGTACACAGACACACTAACAGAAATAGATGTCCCCAGGTTGCTATGGTAACTGAGACAGAGTGACAATGCTTGTGATGAGATGATTCTTGGCAATAACGTTTCTGGCTTAAAAAAAAAAAAAAAAAAATATATATATATATATATATATATATATATATATATATATATATATATATATAAATAACAAAATGGCTGTTTTAAACCACATGTACACATATTGGTGGTCTCCCAACACTTCGTTTAGCTCATTAAGTTGATTCTTGATAAAAAAAATAAATAAATAATAATAAGCACAATTTTATATTTAAAATGTATTTTGGTCCAAGCACTTTAAGGACTTACAGAAGAGTGGAAGTCTGAGTTATTGTGAAAGACTAAGAGCACTTGGTCTTGTGCAGTACCTTTGCAATGGTCTGGGAGGTGAGCTTGCTCAGATGTGTTGGACATAAGGGGATAGCTGATTCTAGGGGTGTTTGGGCTGCCGGAAAGTGCTAGAGAGTCATCAGATTTCCTTCATGGAAATATCTGTGGGAATGGAAGGTGTGTTGAATGGTTCACTGGCAGAGTGACCACTGCATGGAATAAGCTGATAAAATGGAACAGGACAAATATTGGTTTGGATATTTTAAGAACAGCCCTGAAACACACCACATGAACTAATGAATGGTATTCTGGCAAAACTGGATGGGCACTGTTGCACTTGCTTAAAGCACTGATATGCGTGTATGTAAGGATGGAAATATATCTTTATGGAAAGTCTATGAACTGTATAAACATGCTTGGAAGGAACTAATAATAAGAATAAGCATTACAGCTTGTGGTCTCGCAAATAACTAAGCAACAGCCAAAAAAACATACACAATAGTTATGAAATGTATGATTTTAGTAAATCTAGACATAAAATATATAATTGTCATATAAGATGAAGCAGTCTGCTTAATTTAGATATTAAAGACAGGATTTAATAACATGGGCTTGTGCATAATAACTCTACAGTCTTAATTTGTCATAAATGACATACACTACATTGAACATCAAGGGGAAGCATGATGATTTTCTTGTATAAGTATATATGCATAACAAGTCATGTAATTGCTTTAACTTAAATTGTAGTTTTTGTAAACCATCTTAAACATATATAATACTTAAATGGTTACCAAGCTAACTAATGTTTTATACATGACATCAAACTGACAAAGTTGTTCAAGAGAAACAATAGAAGACTGAACTTAAAATATCACAGAATGTAACAATCATTTTCTGAATAAATAGTATTAAATTGATAATAGACAGTTTAATAACATGGGCTTGCGTATAATAACACTACTGTTTTAACTTGTCATAAATGACATACACTATATTGAACATCAAGGGGAAGCATGATGATTTTCTCATATAAGTAAATGTGCATAACAAGTCATATAATTGCTTTAACTTGAATTGTGGTTTTGTAACCCATCTTGACCATAAATAATAATTAAGCTGTTAACAAGGTAACTAATGTTTTATACATGACATCAAACTGAGAAAGTTGTTCAAGGGAAACTAAAGAAGCTTGAACTAGGAATATCACAGAATGTAACAGTCACATTCTGAACAAATAGTATTAAATTGACAATAATCACTCAGTTTAACCTTTGCTGATTATACAAAATAGAATGTTGCCATTTAAATCTAAAAACGTTCAGTATATGGCATAAAAAGGCAATTTATGAATATGGAAAGGGAACTTGTAATCATTAATCACAATAAGTGAATTTGTTGTTTTTAACCTATAATTTCACATATTTTATAATAAGAAATGACAGATATGTAAATCCTTATGTGTAGGAACTGGGGGAAGAGGGATGCACTGATAACTAAAATGCACTAACTTTCATCAATGTTCACATAAAACAAACTTGATGCTTTAAGTAAGTTAGCAACAAAGTGATTACTTAGATGCTGGCAAACAATGACATTTAACTTCTGATATATCCAGTAAAATACATTGTATTATAAACATTAGGTATAAATATTATTACCATCTATTTATATTAAGTAATAAATTTTGAAATACTTCATCAATAAGGGTCAATATGTTAAATAACTGTGTGCTATAATCTTTTCCTGAGGTTTTATATATGATACATCCTACTTTACTATAATTAAATTGCTTGTCATCTACCTTTCATGGTAAATATTAATTGCTTATACAATAAGCAGGCATTTATATTGTGATAGAATTCTGTCTAATCTACAATAGTACTACATCTGTTCAAAATAGTATAAATATTGCTTATTCCTATTACAGATATTCTCCATATGATAATTCAATTTATGGAGTTCAGATGTTCTGGTTTGTCAAGGTATGAGGGACAATCTGATGGACATAGGTTTATCCATCAGATTAAGAATGATTTTCATTCCATGGCTAGTGTGGATCTTAGTTTTGTTAACATTTATTAATTTAAATTTGTTATCTCACACAAATATTTTTTGTATGCTGAACAAAACATTACTTTATTGGTAAACACTCAAAGTATAAAACTGATAATTTCCTTTAAAAGCTCAAACATATACTTTAGAGTTATCAGAGGAAAATGTTTAATAGTCACAATAAAACAAAACATACATAGTCTGAATAACCTAAGATGGATTTAACTTTGTTATATTTAAACACCAATGGCTTAAACAGTCCTAGCAGGAGATCCACTATTGTTTAAATCCCCAAACAGCATGTAGTCTACATGGTTGCTTTATAACTTGTTGAATATCTCCACCAAAAGTGGTTGATTAGCATGCAATACAGCTGCTTATGCAGTAATTAGCACATCTGAAACACAGGATAAGAGAGATGCATTCCATTTATAATGTATTCCATTATATAAAGGCAAATGTGTAGATAGTCAAACTGATGGTGAGGACACTTGCAACATGATTGCAAGACTTCACAAAAGCAAATTTGTTCCAAAGATATCTGTACAGAGGAATATTGAAGTCCATGAGGTATACTTCCATCTTGTTACCTGCATAATGCATATGCTGGAATACATTAAGGAATAATGTCAAGCAAAAGCTTTTACACTTTTATTTGTTTGCATTAGTTAGAAGTGTATTGACAGCATGGCCATATTTGTCAAGCCATTTCAGAGGTACACATGATTGACAATACAGGAAAACAGAAAGCTGTCTGATACATATGTAGAAATGTTTCAGGGACAGGTCCTTTGAAAGCACTTTTAGCATTTCAAAGAAGTTTTATTAGCAAAATGGATCATTTGCCTGTTTTTTTTGTGGGTTGGTAGAGTAAAGAAAGTTGTTACTGTTATGTCACACACTAGAATGGACTGTTCTTTTTGGGGGGGCAAAAAAAAAAGAAAAATCCACTGTAAACTGAGTAGCACAGAACTGAAGTCAAATACTTTAATATGCAACTTTACAGTTTCACTTAAAAGCTTCCTCAGGCACCTAAACATTTAAAGCAGTTACTAAAGCCATTTAAATAGATAAAAGTCACATGATACAATTATACCCTCTGATCTAATTCTCTCAAATAGGGCTTTAAAGATAAAAATTCATTTAAGCCTGGCAATTTATGAGTCCTAAGTCCCAAAACCCATCTATATTCCTCTGTTTCATTACGTTGAACAACATCACCACCACATGGGGATTCATGAACTTGAAATAAAATCATAAATTTAAAACAGTGTGTGTTGCCTGTATTATAAATATGCCTATAAAATGAATTTGTGTTAAGTTTCCTATAAATTTCAGACAGATGACTACTAATATGATCTTTCAACCTACTGTTGTTTTTTCCCACATAATATGCATCACATAACTGGCAAGTAGGTAGGTATACAATAATGTTCCTAGAATCACAATTTCCAAACAGTTCTACATTACATATTTTGCCAGTGACTTGATCGGTAAAACATTTATCATTATTAATACTGGTACAATGCATTCATTTGTTACATCTATGTGTTCCTACTTTATTGGTCTTAAAATACATAATATCTCAAGGTTGTTCTATATAACATAGTTTATTATTTAAATTAGGACATCTTTTACAACCAAAGGTTAGTTTATCACCTATAGAATTCCTAATCTCTGGTACTGTAGTCAAAATGAACCAGTCTGTGTTAATGATGGCTTTAGCAGCCTTTGTATCTTGATTATAAGTTAACATGCATATTCTAACTGTATTACTTTGCTCAACTATACCTATATTGTGGGGCTGCTTAGAGAAAATTGGTCTGACATCAGCATCGCATTCTTGAATTGTATTATCTCTGCTGTCATTAACAACTTTACTATTATACCCCACATATAAACTGATGTGCTGTATTACTTAATTGCAACAACATATGATTATCTTCAGTATGTAGTCTAGCAACATGCTTCATTTGATTATCAGCAACATTCTTAAAGATAAAAAGTGGACACATACATGTGCAATGCAAATATGTATTTCTTTTAATACGTTTCTTGTATAGCCTAGTTTCAAGGCTGCCCAGATGTGATTTATATAAAGCAATATCCAAAAAATTAACCTGTTACACTGATGTTTCTTTCTTAAACTTTACAAATTCAGTACATGTATTCAATAAGTTAAAACATGTAGAATTCTTCTAGAGTACCTGTCCATATAACAAGCAGGTCAGTGACATGTCTACGGTAAAAAACAACCTTGGTATATAAAGAATTAGATAAAATGTTTTGCACCTCGCACATAAACATAACAATATTTGCATATGCATTTGCTACAGGTGTGCCCATGGCAACACCTGTAATTTGATGGTATAGTTGTATTTGAAAAATAAAAATGTTATTATCTAATATGTAACAAGTTACACGAATCAAAAGCCTTAGCCTCATCCATTTCTGCATATTCCAGTAAAAAAATGTCTGATACTGTCAAAGCCGAAATTATTAGGAATGCACATAAATAATGAGTTAACATCCAAAGTGACTAAAATATAATTACTAATGACCTTATCTTCTGCCCACATGTACAATTCTTTAAGAAAATGTGAAGTATATTTAGTAATAGTATATGTTGAACAGGGTCTATATTAGAACACCAAAGTTTTAAAACTTTGAGTGTTCTAATATTGACCCGTTTTCAGCGAATGCTGATAATATCGAAGAAACAGAAAACCAAATTTTTTTCCGAGGGAAAGAATTTGTTTGTCCGTTTCTGTTGCTTCGGTATTTTCAGAGCTGTGGTGGAAAGTTACGGGTCGGGTTCAGGTAAGTGTGCGATTGTGTGGATGTGAGGGTTAGGGCGGGTTAGGTGAGCTAGGGTTAGGGCATGGGTCAGGTAAGTGTGCGATTGTGTGGACGTGAGGGTTAGGGCGGGGTAGGTGAGTTAGGGTTAGGGCAGGGTTGAGATGACTGTGCGATAGTGACAGACCTTAGGATTAGGGTTTGGGTTAAGGTAAGTGGATAGTTAGTGGTGTATGTATAGTTTAGTGTAGGGTTAGGTGTAAGAGTTTAGATGTATCAGTGTGGATTGCTGTTTGCTTGGTGTGCTTGTGTTGTGTGTATGTGTTTTGGAACAGCGAATGTTTTCCCAAGGAAAAAATTTGCTGTTCTGTATGTTCGATGTTTTAAATTTTCGATGACTAGGGTTTGATATTAGAACACTCAAAGTTTTGCAACTTCGGTGTTCTAATATAGACCCACTGAATGTATTTATTTCTTTAACGCAAAGTCAACATATTTAGAGATTGGCTCTGTGATTCATCCCCTAGCTGAGACAATTGGTCTCAGTGGTGGTTTTGTCCGTGACTTGTGAAGTTTAGGTATTTCATAAATAAGGGATGTAATGGGTGAAACTGTACTAAGATAATCACATTTAAATCTGCATGACCTTTGTGATACATATCATACAAATCTTTACCAACCTTTTCAATAATCTTTGTCCAATCAGAGCTATTAATGTTCTTATAATCTTTAGTATTCAACATCTCTTGCATGGTCAAAATTATAACAATTAGTATCAATTATAACAACCCCACCCCTTTATCAGCATTTTTAATTACTATTTGATCATTACTGATTAAAGACGGAATAGCTTTATATTCTTCATTATTTAAATTATGAAAGTGCTGCTTCCTTTGCTGCTGATACAATAAGTATATATCATGCTCAACAGCATTTTGAAATGCTTGTATCACAGGGTGAAGATTAGACATAAAAGTGCTTTTGCTTTTCAGCACAAAATTATTATAATCACTTTCAGCACCAAATAATATATTCAACTTTGACCTAACAAAATATCTAATTTCAGTAATAGTTTGAGAAATGTCAATTATACAAGCAGGAGTGAATATAAGTCCTTTTTTGAGAACCAATTTTTTCAAAAATACTAAGTTAATAACTCAAGAGGTTAAAGACAAGTTCAGAAGTAAAGCTTAAGCTTCCTCTTGATTGGGATGTTGGTATTGCCTTTTACATGTCCAATACTCGGAGATGTAACTCTTTTTCCTTTTGCACTGTTGTGTCAAAAGGGATTGGTGAATTGTAACTCTTTTTCATCTTGCAGTGTTGTGTGAAAGGTAGGGTTCATACCTCCCAACTGTCCCGAATTACTCATTTTTTACCGAGTTTTGGGGTCCAAATAATGGGGTGCCACGATTCCCGAGTGGCACCCCTTCATTTACGATTTTTTTCTTGATATTTTTATTTTTTTGCACTTTGTTTTTTTATTTATCACGCTTTAGCTGATGTCATCGCATGTGCGATGACGTCAGCTCGTCAGGGCTACCAGCCTGTCCGAATTGAGTTCATGGCGCACTTATTTCCGGGTTTCTGGCTGGTTCAAATTCTTTGCGCACGGGAATGAACCAGCTGGAAAATATTTATTTAGAAGACTTGGCTTGCCTGGCTATTTATGAAGGCAAGGATTTATTTAGAAGGCTCAGCTCGCCTGGATGTTTATGAAGGCTCGAACAGATGTTTTAGAAAGCTCGCCTGGCTATTTATGAAGGCAAGGATTTATTTAGAAGGTTCGGCTGGGAATGGATGTTTTACAAGGCTCAGTCCTAGTCCTCGCTCATGGCACAGAAAGGATTTATTGCTCGGAAGTAAGCTGAATGTTAGGTGTGTGTGTGTGTGTGTGTGTGTGTGTGTGTGTGTGTGTGTGTGTGTGTGTGTGTGTGTGTGTGCTTCATGACTTTGCTGTTTGCTCCAAATTGCTCTGTGTATAACTTAACATAGTAGCCTGTGATGGTAACTGCCTATATGTGCTTTCTGAAAAAGGAATTTCTGACCTCTGTGGGTGGACTGCCATACTGTGGCACCAATGCTTGCATATTGTCATTTGTGGGAGTGGACCTCTGTTACTGGATGTAATGTAGCACCGAAGGGTACTAGCTATCAGTACTGGTATAAATAAACCTCTGTGGGCCTTGGTACAGACTGACATTTTAGCAAGCATATTATTCTACAGCTTTGATTTTATAATATGCATGAAAATTTATTTTTTTAACCATTAAAGCTGAAAGGTTAAGAATTAGTCAGCTTTGTAGTTTTACAAGAAACTCATCAGACTGTTGAACTAAAGTGGAATAAGTATTTTTTTGTCATTGTGATTATGGTTAAAGTTCTGGTAAATGTATAGTTACTGTAATATTAATGAAACTGTCAGTTTCAATGTAATGAACACATTTTCAGATGGGGAACTAGAGGGCTTGAGTACTGGGAAATAAACAAAGGATTTAGTTAGGAGGGGTTTGTAATAAAAATCTTAGTGCAATTTTTTTTTATTGATTGACGCACTTCAAGTATTTTTGTTCCAACTATTCAAGGACTTTGGTTTTCCAGAAAGAATATAGTAAAACTATTACTCAGGTTTATGAGAATTAGCCAGTATCTGATATGTTTGTTTACGTACTATACAGTAATGTTAAAGATATCTCAAAAAGGATTTCCTTTGCTAACTTTTTTCTATTTTTATCTGCATATAAATGATTGCATATTGTAATTTATAATTATAATGGAACTCAGTATGTTGAGCTATAATTAGTTAAGACACTTTAGTATGCAGACAAGTTATTGTTAATTATAACAGTTTAATTGGATATCATATCAGTGGTATAAGAATACTTGTATTCCAACTTAATTAAAACTAAATGCATCAAAAGTAAAATGCAGTTTTATTTAATCATACTTTTATCATTTACATGTACTAAACCTGGTAAATATTTAGGAGTGTGTCCCCTACTTAAAGTAGTGTTTGTGCATTGGGCTGTAAAATGTAAAAATAAAATCCAAATAAACATTGTATTAATAAAGCAGCATGCACACATTAGTGTATATGGTAAATGGGCGAAATAGCCAAGCAATGGGACATTGGAATGGCTGCAGGGGGACTCTGGTGCCATATTTTGGTTGTCTGTTCTTCAGTTTGCATTTGAAAGTTGGTATCCCACAATCCCACTGGAGTGGGCAAGGTTACATAATTATGTATGCAAATTGTATGTTAATCAGCGTACAGATTTGTACATATTTTTCATGGGCCTTGTCCAGATTTTTGATGTTTCCAAGTTGAGTGGTATGGTAGGGGTGAATCTGTTAACACTGGAAAATCCATGATGTTAGAATCCACAAGTGTCATGGAACTTGTGACCAATACATTTTCAACTCTCTGCACCTCCTCTTCTAGATGAACCTGATGTATAATGGAATTCTCTTTCTCACTGGATAGAGCAGAAGTTGAAACAACTTGAGAATCCAGAGTGGATTCAGGCTGAATGTCTGGTGATTCATTAGATGTCTGTGCTTGCTCAGCCAAATTGCTCTGATGTAGACAGGAATTCCTTTCCTTATTGAACCAGACAAAAACCTGCCCAGTTTTAAAATCATTATAGTCCCACTATAACTTTTTTTTTATGGCAATAAGCTTAGTTTCATAAGATTTCACCCTTTCAATAGCTTAACAAAGTAGACATGAATGCTGATTAAACTCTTATCTTTTCCACAATCTCATTGCACTTCTGTTCAGCTTTCCTTGTTAATGAAGCTTCTATCGGTTGAAAAAACATTTATCATGTACACATATCATTTAGGGGAAGCACAGTTGAGTTTCTGTTATGGAGCATACAAGGATATGTTGCTGTTGCTACTCTCCTTGTTTTGCATCCTGCCTGTTAGCATTTCACACCTGTAGACTGTTTTATGTTTTTCATTGGGTACTACTGACTGTCTACCCTTACTGTTTTATCTGGAAACAGTTACTTTGTAGTTATGTGATATTTATGTCTATTATGAATCTGTTGTCATTTAGTACACAAGCAGTGTCAATGAGGTGGTGACCCCCATTCTGAGAAAGGGAAAACAATATCATTGTTGATGCTGTCTGTCAACATGGGGCATTTCTGCTGGGAAGGGGTTGGTCCAATATGCAGCAAAGGCTAGAAATATTGCACCAAATTGTTGGCAACATCAATTATGTGGGTGTTCACAGCCAGACATATGAACAGGTGTGCCACAGGGCCACAGACATTATTACACCTGCATGGAGGAGAGCTGCTGACATTGCCCAAGCCCAAAGGGTAACCAGTGGAGTGCATGCTACAGAACCACCTCATATCCCCAATGAAGAATTCCTAGTGAATATCCTCCAACATGAGAGCTCATAGCAGACTGGACCACAGCATGTCCTTGATGCGAGTGCCTCTCCTTCTGAGTCGCAGGAGAAACTTCCAGGTAGGCTTTGTTATATGACCAGATGAATACTGTTGTATAGTAAAGCAATTGAAATAAAAGTTACTTATGTGGCACTTTTTTTTGGGGGGGGGGGGTTTGAAGATTTCTACAATGATAAGTTCAGTTTGGAGTTGTCAGCCACATTGTTGTTGAACCTGCAGTTAATGCAGATATAGAGGAAGGAGTACATGTATTACCCCCATCTTATTCTTATCAGACTGATGAAGGGGTAGATCCCTGAAAGTGGTTACCACTGTTTTGTAAGGATTTATTCTTTGTAACTTTGTTTTGATTTTTTCTTTATTTTTGTAATAAATTTCCCAGCTGTGTTACTGTCAGTGCTCTTAGTTTAATTGCTGGTGAAGGCTTATCGTGTCTGTTATTCTAAGTGTCTTTGTTCTAGTTTAAGAATGTGGGTTCCATACCAGTTATTTCATACTAGGAAGGTTTGTGGTCTACACTTTTGTGGGGGTATTCTACTGAACTGCTGCTATATTTAAACTGTTTTTTGTTGTTGTGACTGATTTTCTGCACTTTGAATTTCTAGTACTTCTGCATTGTATAGCATAGGCTAGATTCATGCTTGCCTAACCTAGACTGTTTGGCATCATTTGAACACTAAAACCTGCCATCTTGCATTAAGAAGGCCCCTGGGCCCTTGTGACTGAAGTGTGCAGCCAAGGACCCATCTGAGTTGGGGATTGCTGGAATAAGGGTTAGTCTTTGTTTTTTCCTTTGGTTATTTTTTTTAATTGTTTAACTTTGTTGTATTTAAGAATTTTGTTTGCTTGGTTTGCGCTCAGTTTACCAGAGCTGCTCAGAGATTACACTGCTGCCCTGCAAGCAACTCAGTTGTGCATTGTGAAGCACTGATGCAGTTTTCTACCCCTAGCTCTCCATAGAATAGCTGCTTTTTGTTAGTCTTACAGCAAAACCTGGCCCATCTAGACCACTTCCCACTATTTACTACAGTATACACTTGCCATAAGGGACAGACAGTTTCCCACGATATCTTTAGCCAGCCTGATTAATGTGAGCATCCTGGGGCAATGTAGCAATTGCCTCATGTATACTAACAACCAGTGACTTCTAAAACAAACAAATGCAACATGTAAGAGCTGTATCTATACTATGTATTTGGAATCAATTATCTCACTTAACAACAAACCTGATATCAAAACAGGTTGTCACCTCTTGCTCATAACAAGCTCACAACACATAAACTCACATATGAGGAGGAACTCACTAGAAGTCTACCAAGAGATCAGAGACCTCCCAAATGCAAACCTACTGCAGACCCAACAGAATCCACTACACAGTATAATACATACAACAGTGTCTCACCCAATAAGCCCCTAAAGCAAAAGCACCTCAAAGCCAAAAGTCTTGGTCATAGGAAACTCCATAGTGAGACACACAACTATCCCCCTCACCAGGCTGGGCAAGGTTACAGTCAGCTATCTGTCAGGTGCTAGGATCCAATAGTGCAGACCAAGGAACAGATAAAAGCTTAGTTTGTATGGTGCCAGGATTCATCAGATCATGCATACACTCAAGTCTCTCCACAAAAAGTACTGTTATGACTCTATCATAGTCCATGTTGGAGTGAATGACTTGATATGTACCTCACTGTACTATATGAAGACAGACACGACTGAGCTCTCAGATTATGTGACTCAGGTAAGTATGCCCCTAGCCCTAAGTAGCATTCTATCCTCACCCAGGATGATGCCTCAATATAAACAAAAATGACTGATTTCAACAACTGCTTTAGCTTCTGGTGTCAATCCAGGGGGATCCAGTATCTGTCAGCCTGGGAAGATATGGTCAATGGACCACACTGCTTTACCAGAAATGATCTTCACCGGTTGCCTCTTGGCTTTCAGTTACTAGCAAAGTTACTTGCCTCCCCCATAGTGTCCTTTTTAGGCAATGTCACAACAACAACATTTCTGATGTAAAAAATCTACTATAGACAAACTCAAGGTTATGTTGCCTAATGCTAGGAATCTAAATCAGAAACTGTACTCATTGGAAGCATTCTTTACCTTGGAAGATGCCGGTGGCTGTGCAGTCACACAGAGACATGGTTCAAGGCCACAGGCAGACCCCACAGCCATGTAAGGCTACAATGTCTTCCACACATTCAGACCTTAAAATGAGCATGAAAGAACCAAAGGCAGAGGTGTATCCATCTTCATTAAAGACAAATACACATCAAGACTGGTCAAACAGCACCACACCCTAGAGCTACACCAAGTCCAAATAACTATAGGTAAAACCTCCTTCCATATTGACAGGTTCCCACCATGAGCCACAAGAACCATTATGCCTACCTGGACCTATTTGAGTCACTCACTATGCAGCCAAACACTTTTATCATGGGTGATTTCAACTACCCTTCCATCAACTGGGAGTCATATATGAGCAGAAACATGCTCTGCCTAAGGTTCCTGGACTTTGTTAATACAAATGCTCTGGAACAGATAATCTGCACCTCTACAGGGGGCTCAAATGTCCTAGACTTAGTAGTCACTAGCATAGTGGGTGTCTGCTGTAACCCCTGTGTTATGCCCACCTTGATAAACTTTGATCATAAATCAGTCTTGTTTAAAGTAATGATCATACCTCACTCCCCCAAGAGTAAAAAGAATGAAATGTTCTCCAAAGCATACTATAGCCTCCTAAGCAATGGAATAAATAGTTTCAACCCCCCTGCTACCACTGCCAACAATGACTGCTATACAGAGATGTACACAGATGCCCTGTATAGACTTGGCTGTGCCTGAACACATCAAAGTTCACACACAAAAAAAAAAAACAAAAAAAAAAACAAAAAAAAAACAAGCCACCCTGGTGGGCATCACGCATAAATACATTATGCAACAAGAGGAACAAAGTAATGTCTAACAACAAGAGAAGACTGACTAAGCAGAGGAAGGACACCCTCCACAGCTACAAGAAGCAAACCAGATATCTTGTAAAGTCCTCTAAAGCCAATTATTAAGTTAAATTAGCATCCCTAGCTAAGGACAATCACACAGCATTATTTAGCTACATCAGAAATCTAAAAGGGAAGGACCAGTTTTCTGCTGAACTAGTAGTGGACGGTATCACTTATAGTGACCCTGAGTACATTGCCAACCTGTTAGCAGACATATTTAGCGCAAACTTCACCCCCTGTCCACAGCAGACATTCCCCAAAGCATACCTGTCACCAGTCCTCTGCCTAGTATCTCCAAACAGCAGGTCATAATAGCAGTCTCTATGTGATCAGATAACATACCAGGCTGCCTACTAAATGGTCTAAAACAGGACCTAGCAGAACCACTTGGCACTCTCTTCAACCACAGTCTAAGTACTGGCTTTGTCCCAGCAGAGTGGAAAACAGCAACACTAATTCCCTTCTACAAAGGGGTCCATCAACCAAGACTGGGAACTATACAACCCTAAGCCTATCCAGCTGTGCCTGCAAGGCCATGGAGGGAATCATCATGGACCTTATCAACAAAGACATAGGTGACCTTTAAACTCTTGACCAGACCCAATTTGACTTCGTTAAGGGTAGATCATGCTTATTAAATCTGGTGGACATCTTTGAGAATGTCACATAAGCCATGGATGAAGGCAAAACAGTAGATACAGCCTATCTTGAGTTAGCCAAGGCTTTTAACACAATCCCTCACACAGGCATCATTGAGAAACTCACCCATATGTCACTGGATGGGTAGCCAAACTGCTCATCTACAGAACACATACATTCAAAGTTGGGGATTCCAGCTCTATCAGCAGACCAGTTACCAGTGGTGTACCACAAGGGCCTTTGTTGTACGCCCTATTGTTTGGAAATTATTTCTCAAAAGTCCAGGCAAAAACAGATGGCCTGTAGCTTACCAAGTTCATGGATGATTGCAAACTGGGTGCAATCACTGAGTCCTCCAATGATGCTGGCATAAAAAAAAAAGGATTTAAACAGACAAATGATTGGTGCCAAAGGCACAGACTTAAACTAAATGCAAAAAGATGCATTATAATCCCTTTTGGCAAAGGGAAAGTCCATGCAAATTACAATATTAATAGTATCCCTCCTTAGCTCAAACTTTGTAGTGACAGATTTGAGAACTCAAGTTGATAGCAACATTAACTTCAATCACCATGTGTCCACAATGGAAGGGAAGGCCTTCTATGTTGCACATCTCATAATTAAGGGCATCACATCCAGAGCCAAGAATGTTATAACTCCCCTGTACTCATCCCTCATCAGACCACTAATAGACTACAATGCTCCCTTCTGTATGTACCTTGCCAGACACCTGCTGCAGCTTGGGAGACCTCAGAGGTTTCTCAGTAAGAAAATTCAGGGCCTTCAGCACATGACCTACATGGACAGACTGAAGGCCCTGTCACTGTACTCAGTATCTTATAGGCTGATGAAAGGCAACTTGTGCTTGGCCTACAGAGCAGTCTTGTACCCTGTCCTAATGGAAATACTGCTCATCTACAAATCACATAGGACAGAATTCACTCACTCGGGGGATCTTAACCTAGCCTACAACATTAACAGGACATACTGGAAATACAGATAATTCAAGCAGAGTCAGCCACTCATCTGGAAGAAACTCACAGTTCACATAAAACAGAGCTCCCAAATGACTCTATTTAAGTGTAACCTAGACAACTGGATGTGAAGCCATAAATTTACCCTGGCACTGTCATCTATGTCCCTCTTGGATAAGGGAAGTTGGTGCTGATCATAGACTCGCACTGCAAATATAGACATTAACTTGGTCAATAAGGGAACAAGGGTATAACATGGCTAGGCTTATAAAGGCCCTAGGGGCCCTGGCTGCAGGTCAGCTTATAGTGGATGGCATCAGCAGTGCATGTTGGAGAGAAGAAGGTGGGAGGCCTTCTTGAAATAAATGTGTAGGCAGGTTAAAGTATCAAAATACTGTCAATTTATGTGATTGTGGCAATAACTGCAGGATACTCACTTGCTCTTCTTGTTAGGAACACACACACACACACACACACACACACACACACACACACACACACACACACACACACACACACACACTTGACTGCAGTGAAAGCAGAACTGCAGAACACACTACTTTATGCAAGCACCACAGCACAAGTCTGACTTTTACATGGCTGCAGGTGAACTTATGTAGATGGCATAAGCAGTCCATGTGGAGGACAACATGTTGGTATGCCTGCATAGGCACATAGATTTATAGGTTCTTGTGAGGCCAGTAGCCTAACAACACTAGGGTGTGTAGAAGCCTAATTGTGTAAAAAACACATGTACCCTTATTAAGCATAGTTGGATGTTTCAGTTAAGCAGATTAAGGCTGTCAGCATCACTGACTGGCCCTGTCCATGAGGGAGCAAATAACATTATATATTACACTTTGTAATGTGGTTGATATATGTGTGTAAAAATTACTGAGACCTGAAGGTAGTATTGTTTGAGGGGACAATACATTTATGTATTGTGAATATATGATGCAGAATCAGAATATGCCCTCAATTTACAATGTTCCCACATGTCCATTTATGTCATACAAAGGAAACAGACAATAATCATCAATAAGAAAGAATCATATATACAGTTCTATAGCACAGTGAGCAGTGGATTTGCGAGATGGTTAACAAAGTGTACATGCATGCGAGTTACACGTTTGTGCATAATTAAGCAGTGCACAAATGTGAGCTGCATTCTTAATATCTGCCAAGCAGAATGCAACATTGGCAAGCAATTGCATGTTTAGGCAGTTTTGCATGTGTTTTTCTCGAAAGTTAAAGCCATGCAGGTCAAGACAGCAGGAATACATCTACAGGACAATAGTACACAGTATACCTACAGTCATACATTTGATCATAAATGTAATAATACATAGATTATTTTATTAGTAAAAATAATACTATATGGAATATACTATATTCAAACCCTGGACCAAGTATATGGCAGTCCTACACTTACACCAGTTGACATAAGAATGTTGAGGAAACACTTGTCGATATTGCACTTAATTGATTTCATTTGGCTGCTGGTCATGTGACTTTAGATCTGTATTTAAGCTTCTAGAATCTAGCATTTGAATGTATTACATGATTTCATTTGGCTGCTGGTCATGTGACTTTAGACCTGTATTTAAGCTTCTAGAATCTAGCATTTGAATGTATTAGTATTGAAGAAGGGTTATGCCCGAAAGCTTTGCTTTTTATTACATGATTTCATTTGGCTGCTGGTCATGTGACTTTAGACCTGTATTTAAGCTTCTAGAATCTAGCATTTGAATGTATTAGTATTGAAGAAGGGTTATGCCCGAAAGCTTTGCTTTTTATCACATGATTTCATTTGGCTGCTGGTCATGTGACTTTAGACCTGTATTTAAGCTTCTAGAATCTAGCATTTGAATGTATTAGTATTGAAGAAGGGTTATGCCCGAAAGCTTTGCTTTTTATTAAACTGGTTTTCTCTACAAGTTTTATTCTTTCTGTAAAGTGCAATGTCACAGCAATAAAACAAAGGCTGCACATTCTGTACTAGAACATAGTACCATCTGTACTTCAGGCTAGGTTTTCACGATGGCCAATGGTATTAATTGAATGTATCCAGTTTCTATTTTTGGCTGTCTGCTTCCTAGTGTTCCACAGTGCTTTGCACAAACCAGACAAACACAGCCATTCCCCACTTCCACTGTTTACACTATGCAGCATATCATGCAAAAAGTACAATTAAAAACAAGAAAAATAAGATAAAATATTAGTAATGGACACATTAAAAATAAAATACATATAAGTAATTAAAAATAAGTGTCTGCTGTAACGTGTTAATTTAGTTCCTATATAAATCCACCACTATTTACTTCATTACTGCACCAAGTTAAGAAATACAAGAATATGCCATAATATTAAAGAATACATTTTGTGTTCAGGACTTACCTAGCAAATGCGGCAGTTGACACGGTTTTATTTTAGGCCTAAAAGTTCCTTGCCTTTACTCCCATGGTATTGAAATATTCAGGAAAACAAAGCAGAATGTAGGCTACATGGATGCTTTATGACTTGTTGAATAACTCTACCATATTGAAAATCACCTGCTTATCCTGAAATTAGCACCTATGAAAAGCATCTGCTGCTTTTATTTATGTATTTATTTGCCATTTGTTAACTGGGTTAGTCTGGCTGGGCTTGTGGCCTTTTTCAGAAGAGACCTGAGGAGAAAAGCTCCAGATACAATGATTACAATTACTTACAAAAGTGAATTACAGATATAAACAAAAGTGAAAATACAGATATAAACAAAATCATATAATGAGAATATTATTTGTCGTAAACATTCTTAAAAAGGTGCAATTAATAAACTTATAATAACATGTGGTTGAGTATGGTTATATGGCATAGAATAGGAGGAAAAGGAAAGGAAGGACTAGAGGATAGTCAAGTCCTACTTATAGCACAGAGTTAAGTCCAGGAAATAGTGGGGAGGGGGCAAGGTAAGAGCAAGAAAGATATAGGTAAGAGTTGTTTGATGTAGTAAAAAGTGTTTAAGAAGACAGCTGCATTGATTACTGAAATAGAAGTAGAAAAGTTATGAACAGGAGCATCTGGGATGAAGGAAATAGAGGCAGTGGCTTGATGGAAAAAGAGGACTGTGGAGGAAAATGCATTAAGTAGGGTCTTTACAGGGGCAGGTTCAGGAGTTGCACTGGTAGTCCTTTAGGACAAGTTTGAAGTTGAGTGAATTTTTTAGAGATCTGATATGGAGCGGGAGCTTGTTCCAAGATGTGGAGACTGCACGACTATGAAGACCTTTACCTATGTTTTTTATGGTTTTATCAGGTTTGGAAACTTGGAGAAGGTGTTGGTCAGAGCTATGAAGCTTATGGTTAGGGATGTAGGGGGAGAACAGAGTTGCTAGTGAAGGACAGGCTAGAGGTTATAGTAAGATGGAATGTGTCATGTGAAGTTGAGGCAGAAGAAGTTGGTTATGGAACTCTAGCCAGTTTAGTTTTTTTAAGGAGAAGCAGTGGTCAAGGTGATAGGGGAGATTTGTGGCGAACCTAGCAATTTTATTATATGTTAGTTCAAGTTTGTTTAAGAGATTTATTTGGAGGTTAGTGAAAATAGGGCCGGCATATAGTAAAGTAAGTAGGAGGTACGCTTGGGCAAGAGATACTTTGGATTTTTGTGTAAGGACTGCTTTATTTCTGTATAGCAGTTCAAGTTTCTGGTGGGTCTTTTTGATGCAGTTGTTGATGTGGGAGTCAAATTTGAGTTCTTCATCTATGAGTATACCAAGAAGTTTAGTGTGCAATTCAGCCAGAATAGTTGTGTTTAAGGAAGATTTGAGGTGTTGGAGAGGTTCGAGCAGGAAAAGAAGAAGTTTATTTTTATTAGGGTTAAGTAGGTGTTAGTTAGTAGGGAGCCATCTTTTGACAGAGTGTAATATGTCTTGTGTGAGGGTATGTAGGTGGGTTAGATTGTCAGAAGTAGAGATGCTCATAGACTCATCAGCATATTGTATGAGTTTAGAGTGAGGGCAGGAATGGAAGACATCATTAGTAAAAATGTTAAATAGTAGGGGACCCAAGATGGAACCTTGGGGGACTCCAGTAAGAATGGGAAGGAATGGAGAAGTAGCTGACATCCATTTGACAGATTGTGCTCTATGTGATAGGTATGAAGAGAACCAGTTACGGGTGGAGGGAGAGAAGTTGAAGGAAGCAAGTTTGGAGAGCAAGAGGTTATGTGAAACAGTATCGAAATCCTTACAGAGGTCAAGGAAGAGGGAAGGTAATAGTTTGTTGTTATTGAGAGAAGTGGAGATGGAGTTAGTAAAGGACAGTAGAGCGGTAGTAGTGATATGGTGAGGGCAGAAGCCATGTTGGGTAGGGGTGAGGAGATTTTCTTGAATTATATGTGTCATGAGTTGTTTGTGAATACACTTTACTAGGATTTTTGAACTAGGGGATAAAATAGTGATATGTCTGAACTGTGAGGGGTCAGTGGAGTTGCCACCTTTGTACAAGGGAATAATATAGGATTTTTTCCATATTTGAGAAACTAGATTTTCCTGAATTGACTGGTTAATAAGTATGGCGACTGGATAGCCTGTGGAGGGGTATAGGGGAGGCAAGTTATCTGCTGAAGGTGAACATAATTTATGTTTCGACAGTAGGGATCTGTTAACAGTTGTGGGGATAGGCTTGCTAGAGAAGGTGACTTGGTTGGAGGGGGGGGTGTCATGATTAATGTTTGTGTTAGATATGATTAGTTTCTGTACAGAGTCTATGAAGAAGGAGTTGAGGGATGTAGCAGTTTCTAGAGGGGAGCAGTTTGGGGAGGGGTTGGGAGGTGAAGGGTTATCAGGATGTAGAAGCTTATTAATGGTAATCCAGAAACTTTTGGGGTTGGAGTGGGTTTTTTTTTTTTGAGGGTTCAGGTAAAACTTTTTCTTATCAGGGGTGATTTGTTTTTTTGTTTGTTTTTTTTGTGGTGTTTCAAAGTTCTCTATAAAGTTGGAGGTTGAAAGGGGTTTTACGTTTGTTCCAGGTTTTCCACACAGTGCCTCTTTTCCACATGAGGGAGAGAGTAGCTTTACTTATCCATGGAGCAAAGTTTAACACAAACTTTTCTACTAGGGGCTAGGGAGTCAAGAGTGTTAAGTAAGATGTTGTTGAATGTGAGAACAGCTT
Source organism: Protopterus annectens (assembly GCF_019279795.1). Lineage (NCBI taxonomy): Eukaryota > Metazoa > Chordata > Ceratodontiformes > Protopteridae > Protopterus > Protopterus annectens. The sequence goes on from NC_056742.1 coordinate 224,952,169, forward strand.
CTTTGAGGGGAAGGTGCTGGAGAAAAGACCAATTTATTTATGAAAGTGTTTGATTAAATAAATAAGGAGTTAAAGTTGGCTAGATTATGCCAGTCCCTGTATATATGTGTTTTAAATGGTTGGGACAGGTGACAATTTACAGAGATAGGGTGATAATCACTAAATGTGTCAGGGAGACTAGAGAGGTTATGATAATGGTCGGGGTGGGAGGTAAGTATCCAGTCTAGAGTGGTGCTGGTTTTGGATTGTTTATTAATACGAGTTGGGGAGGTGATGAGTTGGGTGAAGCCATATAGGTTAATGCTGGCATTGGGGGAGTGGCTGGTGAGAAAATTCCAGTCGATATTAACATCTTCTTTAATAATGGTTTCATAAGGTGATGGTTTGGGAGATCCAGGCAAGAAAGAGTTCTAGTGTAGGGATATTGTTGCTGGGTGGTATATACATAGTAGCGATGGCAATCTTTTTATGATCGTTTAGGTTACAGTTAACTATGAGTATCTCAGCTGTGCATAAACTAGGGGGGTGTATGGTAAGGGATGGAGAGAGAGCTTTTCTGAGTAAAGGATAGCTACCCCACCACCTTTTTTAGAAGGCCTGTCTTGGCAGAAGATATTGTAGCCTGAGGGGAATATTTCTTTGTTTGATATATGAGGTTTTAGCCAGGTTTTAGAGATGGTGAAGATGTCCGGAAATTGTAATGATATCCAGGAGTGAAGTTCAGGGAGTTTATTTACTGTACTATGAATATTGAGACCTAAGATTTTAAGGTGCTTAGCAAAAGAAGTAGGCCGAGATGGAGTGGAAATCTGGGTGGAGGAAGAATTAGGGGGATAGTGGGATCAGAGGAGTGGGACAGTGGACCGGGGTTAGGATGAATATCTCCTATGAGAAGTAGAGAAAGAATAGCGACGAAAGGGGTATACTTAAGGGGGTGTAGCAGAAGGAGTTTGGATTTGAGTTTCGGGAGGTAGGAGAGCTTAGGGGAGATATTGTGTTTGAACAGGTGTAAGTAGTGGTGAACATAGAAGATAGTATACGGAAGGAATATGGTATTGAATTATCTGAGTGTAGATAAGGAAATGTGCAGATATGTTCACTTCGTGAAGGCACTTCCACATTGCTTGTGTTCAATGCATGGCAACAGTGAATGATGACATTGGGGGACGGTGTCAGGTTATACATGATTTAATGAATATATCAACTTCACTGGTGCTCATTAGTGTGCAATGCACACCAATGCTCCGCTGCGAGCACTGATGCTGAAATAAGGTAAACATAAGTGATCTTGTTATTGCTTTTCTCTCTTCCTGTGATATCACACAAACATGCAGCTCAAAAAGTGAAGGAAAGGTTGCAGTACCTGTATTAGAACCTAGGACCTTCTATACTCAGCCTTACACATACACATGCTGCCACAGAAATATTTATGTCACAAGCACAAAGAACCCTGCCGTTCATTCCTCTGTTTCCTGTGGTTGCACTAAACATTGCATTGTGCAAACAATGACAAAAATTAAAAAAAGAAATGTTAACTTAAAGAGGACAGATGCAATACATCTTAACAAACAATAAAGAGGACGAAACAGAACTTGTGAATTGTGCACTGTTCACATGCAGACATGTCCACTTCTGTAAGTGTAAACTGACACACACCCCTGATGCCATCATTCACTGTTGCCATACATTGAACACAAACACTGTTGAAGTGCCTACATGAAGTGAACATCTCTGCACAGTTACAATTTTTGGGGATTCAGCAATTCTAATGAGTTTTGACCTCATCTGCATCTTTACCATACTGATCGCCCTGAATCTACATGGTTGGCAACTGTGTAGGCAGGGAAACTGAAGGGGAGCCCAATGTCATACACTCAAAAGAGGGTATTCCTTCGGTATATATCTGCATATAGGAATGCAGATTTTGATAAAATTTGACTGTATTCTGTCAGATCCATACTGCATATGTTTACATGACAGTATGGATAATATGTTGCATGGGGTTTACACTTTTAGCTGTCCATGTTAGTTACGAGTATATTCTTCATTTGGGGTTGGGAGAGCAAAACTGCATTTATGCCATGGCAGTTAAAAAGGAATTGTTACTATTGTTAATCTAATTTTCTAGCTTCTACCATGTCGGATAATGTCATAATGTGTGGGGTTATATGTAACAGTCAGTTCTGTAGAAATCTATGGACTTTTACTTGGTCTTGTTTTCATGTAGACTCCTTTCCGTGCCTGTACTCGGAAAACTTTTGAAAACATGGGCATTTGCTTTATAACTTGTTGAATTGCTCTACCATGTTGATTTTCTTCATTATCATACAATTCAGCTACTTAAGCTGTAATTTGCATACCAAGGAGGTTTCCATGTTTGCATGTGAGTACGTGGCTCTACGTGGAGTTTACTGAATCTAAAGCTATTTATGGCTCGATGTGCACATGATCAAAAATGACCATGTAGGCTTTATTGAATCCCCCATTAATTTTAATTAAAAATTATTACTATTTTGTAAATTATTTTTTATTTACTTACATCAACTTAGCACTGCAAATACATTATGCAAACAGAGTTGCAATACTAATGCAAGGGTGTTAAGCAAACAAAGAAATTCATACTAGAAAATACATTTTTCTTGCACAAAACACTCCCAAATAAATTGCCTTATCCAGCCATAAATAGAAAACAACACATTATGAATTCTAATTGTATGATAAGGATCTGTCAGTACTAATAAATATTTTTATGTGTGTGTGTGTGTGTGTGTGTGTGTGTGTGTGTGTGTGTGTGTGTGTGTGTGTGTGTGTGTGTGTGTGTGTGCATGCATGTGTTCTAATCTAATAACAGGTCAGGAATATAGTTATTCAAGCTTGGTCAGTTGTGACAAATTACTGAAGCTGAATGAGTACTATCAAAACTGACATCTGGTGCTGCTATGAATTGTCTTCCAGGTCCAGAATGTAATGACCCTAGCCTTATGACAAGATATAAGTTGAGGATCCTAGATTTCATCTTTGATTTCACATTAAGACTATATAGCCATTATTCTTATGGCTTTGAACCAGATTACATTTTCTACTAAAGTGTGCAATAATCCTCTGTGTATTGAATGCATGTCTGTTGTACTAGGCATTGTGCTTCAAGTCTGGTTTTGCAAAACAATGTAAAAGAATTTTGAAAGTAAAGCTTATTAAAATTCTGAGCACAGTTTTTCAGGCATCTCATCAGTAGTCATGGAAACTGCTCTGAGATAAAAACGCACTATATTATGTACCTGTGGAAGGATTTGTCCTGCAGGCTAGAATATGTAAGGTCAGAATGCTTTTAAATCTTTGATATCTGAGGGAAAATTTCATTCTTAGGATTCCAATATGGAAATGCAGGTAATGCTTTTTTAAAAGATAAGGAGTGTCCAGTAAGTAGGGGCCTATGTCTGTGACCATTTGTATCTGTTTGTGTTGTATAATAATGCATGCATGTATACAAGCACTAAGAACCAAACATGTTTAAAACTTTATTAGCAGGTTATTTTGGATTATAAGATATTGCAGGGTATAGTACTAATTATTACTTGTAGCACATATATATTAAGAATCTTGAATGTTTGTCAGGAACAACTGTATGTTAAATGAATTCTTTACATATTTGCATGATGCTTTCTTGACACTAACAGTGTTGTAGGTTTATATATCCCAAGGCTACCTTTTTATCAGTAAAGTTATAAAAAATATATTTTTGTGTTGTTGCTTTCTTACTTTTACTTACAAGACTCAGATTCAGTGCAGTGCTTGTTTTCATAAAGTACAAATGATGGGTCTTATCTCTAGACAAAGATTTGTGGACTCAAACATAAGGAGTATGAGAAAATTTGCATACTCCTATGTCACTGCAAACTGAAGATTCTGATTAAACAAACACAAAACATAGTTAATGTACAGTACACAAGAAATGGCATGTGTTTGCCCTAAGCATTCCAGAAATTATCTGCTTTAAAGTCCCACAGTCTGGATGAGAAGGAAATTCCTTATACACTTAAATTTCCATACATAAAGTACTACTACTATTAAAATAATAATAATAATAGTAATGATAATAATAATAATATACAAATAAATACAAGAATCACAATGGTATTGAGGTATTCACTGCCTAGCTCATAGCTTCATATGTGATTAGTAAGCTAATGACCGCATGGGCCTTTTGGAGCCTATCCATGCTTTCCAAATGTATCTGTCAAGCTTTGAAGCTTTGATACCCTAGGGTTATTTTAAGGGGTATATTTAGGCCTGGGAATAGGTGGCCAAGCATTTATAGGCAGCCAGACCTGAAGTAAATTTCTGAATCCCCCAGCTACTGATTCAAATCATTCTTGAATTGGGTTAGAGAAGAACTCTGGTTCACTTGGATGGGAAATTAATTACTTCTGCACAGCTTTCACAGAGACCCTGCGTTTTTAGAGGTTGTTCATCTTTAAACTTACAGGGAACCATTTATTAAAAAAAATAAATCACAGAGTATCAAATAACCTTTTAATTTCTAATATTTTTTTTATAATGTATGATGATATTGACTCAACACAAAAGTGGCCATTTCATTCACACTATACCCATGCCAGGTTACTTATCCAAATCTGCCATGTGCTGTAACCCAGCACTGCCTCTTTTTACTGTTAATCAAAGCTGCACCATTATAGTCACCACCTCTTTCAGAACACAGCTAGCCTGAAAGCAAACGAAAAAAAAGAAGGATAAAAGGAGGGGGTAAAGCTGCAAAGAGACAGCACACTGGCATGCTGCAGGTTGTTTCCCCCTTTTCCTTGCCAATGTTTTGCATAAACAAGAAGAGGAGATTTCATCATACTGTAAGTACCAATCCTTCAGGGTCACAAAGTAAAATTTACAGGCCTGAGAAAAGATAATCTGTGTAATAAAGCTATGCTCTTTAGTATTACATTTCAAAATCAGATTTTTTTAATTACCACTAATTGCCAATCCATGTAAAATTCACATCAAGAAGATTTTTTATAACAAACAAATCTAAAACAACCTCATTCAAATGTACTCCATATGAGCAATAAAAGTTAAGATTTTTTTGGCTAAATCCGGGTGATGAATGACTTGAACCATCAACTGTGACATATATTTAGCATTACACGGATTAATAAACATTTGGGTAAGCTAAGTTGTGGATGGGCTCAGAGTCCTCTGCCAATAGAGGTATGGTTGGAAGAAGCTTTTCCAGTAACTCAAATTGCAATGCTAAAAGAGTTGAGACCAAAACAACCCAGGAAAATTAATCCATAAAAAAAAAAAATGACCAACCTGTTGGATCAAGATTGAAGTTTACTGCCTTGTCGCAAACTGTTGACTTGAAAGCTGTCTTGCAAATTGTAGTGTGTCCTACAACCAGTAATTGTCTGAGACTTGTAATAAAAAATGTTTGAAGATTCCGGTGGTGACTTATTCAATACAAGGCAAAAAGGCCTTAGATTGTTAACCATTTGAAATATTGGGACCCGCTATAGTCAATAAAGAAATATGGATTGAATGGCTGAAAGATCGGACTTACATATGCAAAAGTCCAAGATGCCATTTATCTGAATATTTTCTTTTCTCTGAGGTATGGCAATCTCAGAGTTGGTATATATAAGTTTGGGAAAGTGTGGGAGTGCAGGGGAGTTTGCAGTCCTTCTGAAAAAAGAAGTTTAAAGGGAAGGAATGATTTTTGAGATTGGCTGTTCTCCTGTGGGTCCAGTCTTTTTTTTTTTTTTTGGCTTGTCAGCATTCAGCATTTTGAGTGCTGGCAATTCAGTAGGGTTCCCTTAGATGCCCATTTAACCATCTAGTTTAATATGTCTACTTACAGACCCTCCCTAACTGATTGTGAGGTCCTCTTAAATCTAAAAGAATGGGTGGTGAAATCCTCCAATGGAGTTCACATAATAGTTATACCTTACTTAATATACCACAAACATGATTAAGGGAATGTAACTGTCTTGAAGAAAATCTGATAACAAGCTCCTGATGGATACATCAGAGATCAAACACCCCAGCTCAGTGAACCATGAATGAAGGTGGACCCCGCATTTGATCTAATTGGACATGATGCTTTGAACTTGTTTGATCTGTTTAAAGTTTCTTTAGCCATTCTTGAACAGCTTCATGGATCACAGCAACATCTGCCCAGTGGAGGACTGTAGGAGTTTGCTGATTGAAAAAGCCAAGTAAATTATGTCAAGCAAACCAAAAAAGTATTTAAGTCACTTACCACAGCCTTAACCTCAAAAACTCAAATGTTTGTAAAAATACCTTCTGAATCAGTCATCTTGAAACTCTGCAGTTTCCCTTTCCATGACCACAGGCTTTAACTACCCTGCTTACTATCCAATGTTTTGTAAGGGTGAGTAAGCCTAGACATCTGGCTAAACAACCTAGTGCTATCACATAGATGTGCAAAGTGCGAGCTGAATATTGTAATAAGTATCTGTGTATTAGACAGAGGATGATCAACTTTAGGGACCACTGCCTGTCATAATGCTGCAAATATAGACAGAAGATCCCTTTCTGGTGTTACTGCCCATGAATTATTGAGCAGCACTAATATCATTCCTCAACAATTAGCCATGTATGTGTTGGGACTGCTGTAGGAAACTTGTGAGCATCTGGAGCCAGTTGTAAGACACTGCAAAGCTGAAACATCACAGGCTAATAACTATGACATTGTGTTCTCCCAGGACATACCTGATAGAGAATCTCAAGTTGATGTGCAAACTGAGTAGTACAAAAAGTCTCAAAATAGCTTGGACCCATAGAGAATGTGAAGGCATTTTTAAGCAAAACCTTAACTAGTGCCTGTTTATCCAAGTGGAAGACCACATTTTGGTTCCTAAACTGATTGATCGTGCAATATAAATCTGGCCACGCGTACTAGCAGGATTTCAAGGAAGGTGTTATCACACCTCCTGTTTTCAGGCCAAGAAATGGGCCAGAAGCTTAAAAAAAACTATTTCTAAGTAGATCCAAATCCCATTTGTGTACAAATTAAATGACTCGTATGATAACCAATCAGACTGCCAGAAGGGAATCCCCTTAAATTTACTGAGGAAAAAAATGAAGAAATAGAGTATAAGTGGATTAGTATATTTAGGACTGCTAAACTATCTGAGCTAAATGGTTTGGTTAGTATTCAATCAATTCAGAGGTTAAAAGAGATATGGAAGTGATGCCATGTGATTAGATTTTAGCATAAAATGTGCAACAATATTCTGTTTTTATACTTGATCAAGCTTGAAGCAAAAGCCAGTGAGATGCTTGGGCATTTTATTGTTTTTTTTCATTGTTGTGCCAAGTTACATCAAACTTTTAATTTGTCATTGCACTCATGTTTCCATGAGTACTTTGTCTTATGTATTTATTTATTTATTGATTGATTGAGTTATTGAATTATTGCAACAAATGAAGGCTAACTTTGGTTCTGTTAGTGATACAAAACCCAGCTATGATTAGACCTACTCCCTGTAAAAGGTCCTCTAGGAACCTGCTAAATGTCTTGTTGGGAGCTTTCCTGTCCAGCAAGTAAAATTAAGGAGACCAGCAACTTCACTCATATGATGTATTCTGGCCTTTTTAATTGCAAAATTCTTTGATCGCCTCTTTCAAGCTCCGAAATTGTCAGCTGTAGTCTGAAAGCTGCCCCAATCACATCATTCTCAAGGCCAAAGATTGTGATGAGGCAACTGGGCCCTTCCATTTTATCAACTACCAGTAGTACCCCAGGTTTTGACAAAGTGTGATAAAAATGTCCATCCCTTCTCTGGCCCTGTGCTTCCTTTTCCCCATGATGAGGAAGTCATTTAAGTATTGAATAGCTGCTTATGTGGGCCTTCCATTGTCAGCGTCAGTGGAATGCTGAGCTGAATGTTTCAAAGACAGGGCAAGCTGTGGAGTAGCCCACTGGCTTTCATGATATAGAATTGGGCTTGTGAGCAGAGCATCAGCAAAGACTAGCCCTCGTCACAAATGGGTAATAGTCTGAAGGTAGATTCTATGTCTAATTTCCCAAAACATGTTTCAGCAAATCTTTACATAATGATAGTTGCCTCAGCAAGGGATGCATACTGCACCTTTGCTTCCAGATTACTAACAAAATCATTAACTGATGTCCCATCAGGAAAGGATAGGTGATGAATATGGTAAAATGAATCTCTCCTTCTTAGGAACAAAGCTTGTTGGTGATTTTCTAGATGAGTCCAGTGGAGGTACTTCAAAAAAGGCCATCCAGCCTGTCAGCTTCTACCTTCAAAATTCTCAAGACCACTTTGTCTCTTTCTTCTATAGATTTTAATTTTTTTGTATAACTTCCATATTAAGAGGGGGTGAACATTTAATACAAAACCAAATGTAAAACCTTGTAAAAGAAATAAAATTGTTTGTATGTTATCATTATCTTATAATTTAATCACTAGTTTCAAAACCCTGATATTAGAGCATGTGGACCTGAGAGCAAGTATCTTTACTGGGGATACTATAGCCTCTATTGCCAGGAAAGTAGCCCATTATGACCACCTCCTGCCTCAGAGGGAGCATTCATTCTGAAGTGTTAAGCATATCAGTGAAATAGGTTTGACAAATTGTTTTGCCAGCAATTGCAATTAAGGTAATTCTTTCCACAATGTGAACAAATGCAAGAAAAAGGCCAAGTCTGCTTTCCACCTTCAAAAGCCCAGAAAACTTTGACTTTTGGGTGTAGGTGTGCAGTCCAGGTCTGTGTTAAAGTAACGAACTGCCATATATTGGAAACCCATATGGTTGAGATTTCAGTCCGTCGAACTGTTCTGACTGAGACAGAGGTACAGTAAGGATCAGGAAATGTGTTCTTTTCCTCACTGTAGTGCACTCTTGGAGCTGAGTTGGTATATATAATTAGCAGGGGACAAGGGGGATGTAGGGCAGCTTGTCTCCCCTACAAAAGCGTCATTTGTGTTTGCAGGTTTTTGGGTTTGTGTTATTTGTCGACAAACTGAATTGTTGACCATATGTTCTCTACAATTTCACCATTCAAGTGCTTTGGCATAGATTTGTGCAGTCCACCCTGAATTTATGACACCAGGCCTGTCTAACATAACACATTAATTCAAGTATCAAGGTCACACTTTTCACAGAGCAGCAATCTCTTTATAGATTTCAACTTCCTGAACATTGATTATAACAAAGCCAGGCAGCATCTCTCTCCTCCTTAATTGCTTTGCTTATATATGGCCATCATATATGTTAAGAGTCAAGGCTTGCAAAGGGTTCTTTTCTACTACAGCCAGCATGAACAAGATAAATTCTGCTACCCACAAGTCCCACTTTCTGAGTATGGCCTTGGTTGTAGTTGTTTTGCCTAATGCTGTAAGGATTGCCAATAACTCTTTTGAACCTGAGCTCTTGGATTCCAACAACCTCTGTAGACCATCCATAACCAATAACTCAAAAAGCTGATGTTCTGTCCCAGAATAATATCTTTTATTGCTTTGGCAATATGAGCAGTTATGTGATCCCGCGGGAAACCATTCTATTAGATGAAAGATTAATAGTTATTAAAGCTAAAAATTTTGTGCAACTTGGTTTCCATATCATGTGTTTGCTCAGTTAATTGTGGTCCCTTATCAACACATAAGACTGGAGATTGCTGTATGCTGGTATGGGAAATATAATTGTCATTTTATTGCTTAACTAACTATACACTAGGTGACCCACTAAGGAATAAAACTTTTTTTTTAATTAAATCAAAATGCCTTAAACCCCTCCTCTTCTTGGAGTGCCTCTATGACCTTCTTTAAATACACTTCAGTGGACTGATCTGCCAAGTGACCTTCTCCCTTAAGAACCTCAGTTGTAGCAACTCTATCACTACCTACCTCCAAACCTGTAGTTACCAGTGAAAATTCCGCAGTGAAATCAATGTCAGTCACATCCTTTGAACTTCTCTAGGCCCTAAGCCACACCTTCTATCAATTGTTGCTTGTCCAGCTGAAATCACAGAATTCCTACATGTATTGTACCCAGCTGACCTTTTGAGTCCCCCCCCCCCCCCGGTTTCCAGTTCACTAAAACTGTTCTTCTGCCTCACAGGTCAGTCTTGCCCAGTGGAATTTCAGGATCTTAAGAAATGATGACAAAGTATGCATAGATAAGAACAGCTCTGATTCCCAAGGATTACCCCCAACTTTCTCGTGACTCGCCTCTTTCACTCTCCTTTTCACTATTCTGCACTTAAAAAGTACCTCTGTCCAGCTATCTTAAAAGTCAATAGGTAGTTGGCTACATTTTTCCACAAACATTAAATGTCTTCATTTTTCCAGAAACATTAAACCACACACTACATGAGGGTAAAAAAACCCCACAGCTGATGCATGTGGTATAAGAGTGTAGGTGAAGGAGGGGGTTGTGGAAATGTTGCCTTGAGATCCCAGTCAGGCATGTAGTTCCCATATGTGACAAGACTAATGGCAGAATAACATTTTGTGTCTAAATTTACCCCTGTGAGTTAGTGCATGCTGCCCCATGCATTGGGGTCTAATGATCTGCCATTTGTTATAGCAGGGGTTCATAACCAGCACTGCCATTTCCAATAAACCCTATGCAGTTGCCATATACCGTCTGCAAAGATTGGCCTACCAGCACGAGACTTGGCTGTAATAACTGCATGATCCATTATGAGTTCTCTCTCACATGAAGCTTGCTAATAAATTCCTTTGCTGGCCCTACCAGTGAAGCACTTGGCTCTGCCTTCTGGATTTAATAGCCTGCCCTGACATGGCTGTCTCTTTACCTGATGAGAATAAAATGGCATTTTACCGTCTTATTGGCAGCATCAGTTAATCTAAAATTACCACAGCACTGAAGACAAGGATATCTCAGATTAAAATAGTAACCTGGGATTTGATTAGAATATTCATCTTTCTGATATTTCTCTACAGAAAGAACGTGTGTTCTCTGTTTCACCACTAACACACCTTAGAAATCAAACTATGCTACATAAAAACTATAAATGTTGGTAAAAGCAGAAGTGTTCAACACAGTAGAACTTGCAATTTGTTGAAGTTCATAATTCGGCAGTTTTTAATTTTCATATGCTATTAATAGATGTGATGTCATTAACCCATGAAATTTGGCCTGCATTAAGCCACAACAACCAAATGAGTTCTTTATACTCTATATTTCAGCTCCCATGGGCCTGTCCTAGTTTGGATGGGAATGTGCTCAAGAACAACAAACTAAAACTGAGTACTGTTTACACTGCAGAGTGTGTCTAAAAAGTGCATTATTATCAGTTTTATTTTCGTAATCATGTTTATAAATAAGCTTGTGTATGATTCTTTCCATTTTATCCACATAAAAATGGTGAGTGACAGTAATTACAGTAACATAAATAGACCTCTCCTTTTGTGTCATATATACATATATATATATATATATATATATATATATATATATATATATATATATAATTTTTTCCCATTAAGTATTTGTTTATTTTTTAATGTGCTAAACTTCAATTCTGGTCCTGTATAAGTGTACTTACTCTGTTTACAATGGCCACATTTCACTAGTCCCTTTCTATTGATTCCTCAACCATTTAGATTTGGTGCTTGCACTTCTAATTTTTCCTTTATATTTATGTTTCTTTTATATGTAAAATCTGGCCTTTCTCCTAATATTTCTACACTAAAATTTTCCAGTTCTCTTTCATGGTACTTTTTATAGTATGAGTATCTGACTCATACTTCAGTACCATTGTTCTGCTAAAGTAACCATTGCTAACAGGTATATCACTGTAGTTAACAGAATTGTTAATGACTAGTAGCCTTTCCCCCCGGAATTGATTTATACTTCCTCCCCTGCCTTGCAGGATTTCATCCGTTAGTGCTGGCAGACGTTAGTAGAGATAAACTCTCAAAAAATATCTTTCAGAATTTCTAGCTCATTTTTTTTTTACTGTAATGTCATCTGAAAATGTACTGGCAAGCCTCACCATCTGTTCTTTGACCAAACCTTTGTTTTGCCAGAAATGGTGGTAACTTTGAAAATAATACATACAAATTAGAGAAGGTGGGCTTCCTGTAAATGGTCAAAACAAACATACCTGTTTTGATGTTCTTACTGACATTTATATCTAGGTAGTTTATTCCTACATGGAACATATTGTAAGAGATTTTTAAAAAAATGGTCCGGTCTATGTATTCCAGAAAGTCCCACAGTGTCCCTTCACAGCCATTCCAAAAGATAAAAAATATATCCAAATGTCATAGATATACATTAAAATATATGAAAAAAAGGAGAATTGAAACATATTGCTGTTCCCAGTCCTTATAATTAGATTGGCATACTGGTGAGGAGGGACATATGCTATCCCTGTAGGCATGACACTCATTTGTTTAAAAAATTTGTCTTCAATATACGTGTTCTTTTCCACATACATGAAATTATTGTAAAAGATTGTTTCCATAAGTGTCATGAAAGCATTAACATCTACATTTTAAATAAAATCACATACTAAAAAGACCTCATGGAACCATTTCAAACCTTTTACATGTGGGATGACAGAAAACAAATCCACCACATCTAAGGTTACAAACATCCCTTTAGTTGACAATGCATGTTGATTTAAATTACCTAAATATTCTCAAGAGTCATTCCTCATATATGAGTGGTTATTACAGAACACCTTCAGTCTTCTCTCCAAGTAAACTGCCAAAAGGTGTGTTTTAGTTCCCTCTGTAGATGCTATGAGTTGAAAAGGGGGAGGGTCTGTTTTATTTTTATATACTTTAGGTATTTAGGTATACCAGAAAATTGGAGACATTGCATGCTTTTCTACTGTTAGATAGCTATAGATGTCTGGGATAATAGCATGCTACAGTGTTATATCAGTTAATAAATTATCAGTTGTGTAATGAGCAACATTAATCTCACCCCCAGACACCCTACAATACTGGATACTGTTATTTTGCAGTTTTAACATTTTAATGAGTAATCTATGTTGTACTTTATTACCTTGCCCCTAATGTTATTGGTTTCAGAATCTTTGTTGCCCACTAAATCATAAAGAAGCCATCTTTCATCCTTGTGTTTTAACAATAATAATCATTTTTTGTTGTGTGTGGACTAGTTCTAATACCCTTTTCACACAATCTTACAAACATGGTGACAGCAGGGTGGGATGGGGAGGAATGAGGGGAATGCTTCTTACAGAAGTGTTACATTCAGTGTTGTTGTTAGTGCACATAGCACTGGTGCATTTCATTTTGATACAAACACAAAGGACTGCAATGCAGTTTTATTTTTGTATTAAAGGCACTTGCATCACTTCCAGATCATAATAAACAGGGTGACATTAATCATCAGGAAGATCACATTCCTCACCTTCTGTGAAAAATGCTGTGACAAAGTGTTCAACAGTAATGATCCACACAATCATATCTCAGACTCATGAAGAAAAAAAAGCAGTCAGACCTGGCCATTACACAATGAGTCAGACTTCTATTAGTACACTGTTGGAACAGAGATTACAGGAATTGTTTTTGACTCCATGCCTTTATATGAGCCATTGGAGTTCCTGCTAGAATAACAGGGTCACTGAAACATGATATTTAGAGCCTGAGTGAATGCATTCAGAAATTTGTTGTCATTCCTGTCATTAAAACAAATTAATTAATGGTGGGCATCAGGCTATTCCAAGAAAGGCCATATCTTATCAGTACTTCTGTGTTTGTTTTTATAGATACCTTGAGGTAGCATTTTTTGAAGATATATAAATATATATATATATATATATATATATATATATATATATATATATATATATATGTATATATATATATAACAAAACAAAATATGTCCGGAACTCAGGAGTGTGCTGTAATAAATTATCAAAAATCCAGCAAACAGCACAATTAACAAAGCCAGGAACACCATATTAAAAGGGCTTTAGACAAGGCTCCAGCTGTCCTTAAAGATACCAAGATGTTCCTTGAGAAGCTGAGTGAATATATCAGTATGAAAAGGGATACTAAGAAACATATTATGATCAGTATGGACATTAAGAATTTGTTCACCAGTATCCCCAATGGTTATGGAATAGCAGCATTAAGAAGTTTTCTATCAGACAAAGGCACATATGATGAAAGACAGGTTACAATTCTGTGTGACCTAATGGAGATTATTTTGAACAACAATGTATTCATATTTGAAGGGAAATATTATATACAGTTATGTGGTGCAGCTATGGGTACACCACGCGCCAATAGCTATGCAAACATAGTTTTGGCGCATTGGGAGGATAGAGTACTACATCAAGATAATCCATGGAAGAACCACTTAAAAGTATATTTAAGGTTTGTGGACGACATTTATATCATGTGGGAAGGTGACGCTGACGAATTTGACAGATTCCATATATATTTGGAGAACAGTACAAACTTTTTACAGTTCACTGTGACCCACAGTGATGTGCAGATGGACTTCCTTGATGTACGAATCACACAGGATGGAGAAGGGAAAATAGAAACTAGTCTGTATAGAAAGGATTGCTGGAAAAATAGTATTCTACCAAGAAGTAGTATGCACCCAAGATATACTCATAAGAACATCATGAGGGGACAGTTCTTAAGAACGTCCAGGATACATTCGGATGACACAACTCTTGCAATGGCGATGGATGACATGTCGGAACATCTGAAGGCAAGAGGTTATAGAGAAGAAGAGGTGTTGAGTATGAGACAACAAGTAGATTTGGAAAGGAATGAGAAAGGCAGACCGTACTTAAGAGGGAAACAAGAGAATATGAATCAATATAAGTATCCATGTAAAGAACTGAAAATGGTGTTTACCCATACAATGGACACAGAAGAAGTATGTAACATAGTGAAAAGGAATTGGAAGATACTTATGTCAAGTGAAGAATGTAAAGAGGTCCTGGGAGAAGAACCTAAGTTTTGTTTCAGAAATGCAAGGAACTTAAAGCAAATACTATGTAAAGATAATGAAATGGAATCACAAACTATCTCAAGGAGAAAAGGAACTTTTCCATTTAGAAGGATGGCTATTTCGAGCATCCAGTAACTAAAAAGAGATATGTTAGTAATTTTTATGCAGATTGCACTACAAAGAATGTCATATACCTAGCCACTTGCCTAGCATGCGACAATTTCTATGTCGGAAAAACGATACAACAGATGAAAGAGAGACTGTCCAGACACATCAGTGATATAAGACTTAAAGACTATAAAAATCCCTTGGCCAAGCATATTAGAGATAATGAAGGACATAGTTTTGTATTTAGAGCTTTACATATTATATATATTTCAGAGAGAGGGGGTGATGTGAATAATAGACTTGAACAAGAAGAAATGCTTTGGATAGGGAAACTGAGAGCACATCAAAAACCTGGACTCAATACAGCTCTCCCTATGAAACCCGCCCTGAAAGGGCGGAGATTGAAGAGACATCTATGACACGTCAAATTGAAGCTAGCTGTTCATTGGTTGAAAGTATTTTAAAAATCAGATACTTGAGAGACACAAGTTGTATGGATCTGAAGAAGGGTTGTTTGGAGTAACCCGAAAGCGCTTATCCCTCTACAGTTTTATTGTTTTTATTTTTGCAAGCTGAATAAATGTGTCTATACTTTTAGCTATTCATCTTAGAGCATGTTCTTTATGCACATTTACTGAAATGCTGGCAAGCTGTTAAACTGAGTTATTGGAATTGTTTTCAGCATTTGAACTACGCTGAATTTTTTCATCTATGCTTTTGTTCAGCATTTGATACATATGCTGAAGGCATACTGGGACTAGATATCGGCTGGCCCTGGCTTTGTTAATTGTGCTGTTTGCTGGATTTTTATATATATATGTATATATATATATATATATATATATATATATATATTAACTTCTGTTTATTGTGATTTGTGACACTTAGGTTGTTTGCTGCTGAGTTAAAAGTAGTTAAAGAGCTATTCAGAGCCTTTCAATGTAAGGTTATGCTGCTCTTCTAGAAAATACTGGATTGGTCTTATTGGGGACAACTGTCCTTAGTGGGAGAATATGAGCATATCAGACCTTTGCTTATAAATGATGGCTAGACTTTTTCCAAACAAATCAGTGGTGCTGCAGTAGAAACACACCTCTCAGATAAACCTTACAATTCAACTTTAAATGTACGACCACAGCTTCACTTACAGACATGAAGAATAGTATCTCAGGTAAAACAGGTGAAACTTATGATTTTTTTTCAGAGTCAGGAGACTCGGTTTCTGTGACATGGTGAGGAATGAATTAGCCACAGGTTAAGATTGCTGATATTTTGCATCAATATGAGTTAAATTGGATGCTTTGAACATCTTATAAAAATATATTTCCTTGACAGATCCATTTGGATTTATTCTAGGCATTACTGGAAGCACTTGGGTATCCCACCAGAATAAGCTGTAATTGATGGTTAGGTATAGTGGGATTTGACCTGCCTAGTTAGTTTGCTTACTTGTGATCCTCATCAGAATAATATTGGAAGGAATGGAAAGTGAAGATTGCACCAAAACTAGGGCATTTATTTTAGTCATTTCTAGAAAATTTAGTTCTGAATAATGACTAAATACAAAATGTTGACAACGCAGTAGGTTTTGAAGTGGCTCACTGTGCAATTCATGGATAACTTATAGAATAACTAATCATATCACATATGTTTCACAACATGTGGCAATACTGCAAGATGTTTTCAAAGAGAAAAGTCCAAACATCATTCCATGTCATCACTTTTGGGGTAAGCCAGCTACAGAAAATAACCATTCTTTCAATATACCACATTTTACAGACAAATAAAATATCTTCCAAGGAAAAATAATAAATAAAAAAGAAAACTGTTGAGAATCTGAATGCCATTGGTGTTCAAGTTTTAAGTATCGTAGATCTAGATAAAACAAACCATGTATAAGGAAAGTATAAGAGTTTTTCTAGTAAATTGTATGATACAGTGACACAAAAGGATAGTGCTCAAATAACAAAAGTTCATAGAGGGTCTTAAGACAGAAGACAAGTAAGAAAAAAAACTGTCTTGAAAAAAAGACTCAAAGTCAAATTACTAAAGTGAAAGGACTCTAAAAAATGTTTCTTGTGAGGTATTATAGGCTTTGGTAACATCTTATAGATTTAGTGTCTTCTCTATAGATTTTGAAAATTGTTTTTTTATCAAGGAAACATTTATACAAAAGATATGAGCACTGCATTATGGTTAATATTGAGGTACAGGTGCAAGCCATGTGATAGATCACAGTAACCGTTACATGTATGCAGCTAGAAATCAATAAAACAGCTTGGAAAAATAATGAAAAAATAGGTACTAAATACAGTAAATAGAATGGGTACTATTAGTGTTGTTAAAAAAGGTCTGAGTCAGTTAAATTAAATATGCTAAAGCATGCAAAACAACTGAAAGGAAAGAAAAAGAAAGGATACACAAGATTCTGGAATTTGAGTGAAGATACATCACAGGCAGAAAAGAAAACATTGCCATCCTTTCAGTAAACATTAAGTCGGATTAAATTTACTATACTGTCTTCACTTCTGCTGGTCCTTTCAAATAAAAACTTCAACTACCTATAATAAACTGATCTCCCATATTATGACAAAGGATGGCATTTCAAACTCAGGTTTCAGAATAACAGCCTCTCATTTCAATATGTTTTCACTATACCTGGAATGGTGTCTTACTTTGCTAGTTTAGTTGTTCTTGGTCTGCTCTTGTGGGCGCACGTGCTGCAGGATCCACAGTATTGTTTGCTGATATATCTGTCATGAGATTATTTAATAATGGCAAATAATGAGAGATATTAGAAATTACTGATGTTGAGAGAGTACATCCATGCCACATGATACTAAAGTACTTTTCATGGAACAAGAAAAAGCATACATTTCTATTGACATTTTCATGGATAGAAGTTTCCCTGCAAGCACTCATGCATCTGGATACTAGCAGTACATATGTTTCAGTTTAAGAAGGTACACACTAAATTGAAGGACTGTACATGATCAGAAATGGCATAAGTTACTGCATGCGATTTTCATGGCACGTTCTCTGAAACAATACACAAATATGAACTGTCCTTCATCACAAGTGACACAAGTGGATGCACGCAATAGGCAGGGCAGACCTTAGATAGGTACAAAACAAAATGCAGTGTTGTTCTGCAGCAGAGATCACACAAATGTAGGGATGCTATTAACATGGCAGACTGAAAACAGGCAAACCTATAAATGAAGAAGCTCTACTGTTACATGTGTGGCAAGAATGGGCAGATTCTGTAACCATGGCATGCTGACAAGTTCTATAGCGAATTAAAAAAATTTATTTTAGTCAGAATCTATTTAGAAAATCTGTCGATCATCCAAATCACTAAGTAGCACAAAAATAAAATTGTTTGCAAGGGAAACATGCCAGCATGTATCCTATCTGTGGGATACTGTGACCCTGCCATTTCTAAATATATAATCTCCTTGACTGCCCTACAGAAGTAGAACTATGATATTTTATTAATCTTACTGCACAACAGTCTTTCTGTTTAAGAATGTTACCTCTTACAAAAACAAATAATGAATGAAACATATATTTTGAGTCTTTCTTCAGCAAACTCTTAAATCTGTGTGCTACATTCTGCATGTGTTTTATAAATATAAAAGTATTAAATGCTTAAACCTAGGCATTGCACAAAATAGAAAACTATCAATGTGCTATAGAATTGTTGAGGGATAATAAACAGCAAAGCAAACTGTCTAAAAAGTCTAAATAAAAGTAATTAAAAATAAATATAACACACACATATTGACATGTATTGTAATGAACAGCTTCTGTGTGGAAGGGCTGCTGTGATTTGTGTGCTGCAGTACATTTTGTGTCAATGGTATGCCATAGATGTATGTACCTGAGCATGTAAGATGTCTGCCCAAACACTATCATGTTCTAACTGAAGATCAGCAAGATTAAATTGGAGAAATCAACCTTGTTTAAAATACCTCATCTGATTTTGGGATGAATTAAAACTATATACTTCATCAGACGAGGGGATGAAGACAAAACTACCAATGGTTGAAACTGTCTCACATGACATAAGAATGGCATCTGGTCTTGATAAATGTGAAAAAGCAAAATTTGAAGAAGGAAAGCTAAAGCAGCAAGAAACTATCAACTGGTGGCAGGAATATTACATAAAGGATGTTGAACAGGATGGAGCATATCAATATCTGGGAATAGATGAAGTGGCTGCAATAAAACATGAACATATGAAAGCTCATTTAGTTATACCTCTACAAACTAAAACTAATATTGAAAGCTGTCTAACCCAAGCTATAAATCAATTTACTCTTTTTGTTCCATCTTACAGCTTTGAATTGCTGACTAGCCCAGAAATATTGAATCATTCTGACATTATTTGCAAGAAAAATGCTTCATGCTTATCAAATGATATATAAATAAAAAAATCATTGCATGCCAAGATTATCCATCTGGATAGTACAGAGGTTAAAGTGCAGGATTACCAACTGATAGACCTGAGTTTAAAATCAGGTTGGTGCACAAAATGGCAGCAGCAGTATTTGTGCAGAAAAAAGGCCTGTCAATCTACTTTCATAATGTGCCACAGAAATCCTATTAGGTATACCCATATAATCTCTGTGAGTCAATTTCAACTCAAGGGCACTTACTTTTTTTTATATTGAGATTATATATTCCTTGCTCTGATGAAGGTATCGGCCTTCTCAAACTTGACTACATGTATAGATCTTCAGTCATGGAACTACATAAATTATCTGCTGTCCTCACCAGATCCAAACACAGCAAACGTTTTAAAACATGAGGAGAAATCTAAGATGGCATCTTTGCTTAGTTTAGCAATCACACGTTAGAATAAAGTGGGAATGGAAAATCAAACTAGAAGTAGAAAAAAATAAGACAGCAATTGAACTAGCCAGGCAAAGGATCAGATGAAAAGGAAAAAAAAATGGAAAGTTAACAAATACAGAGTAATAAGTACAGTGATCTTCTGGAACAACCTCATGTTAACCAAGATTGGCACATGAATGGTTAAGGAGAGGTTAATTGAAACCAAAAGGTAAAGGCTAATAATTGCAGCCAATTATACTGCATACATTTGGATTTACAAAGTCAATTAAAAATGTGGGAAAAACAAACAAATGCATTTTCTGTAAAACAGAACTGCAGACAGATACACATCATCTTCCTGACTGTAATAAATACATGGCTGAAGAACTACATACCGAAACGTACAATAATGTGCCAAGATGGTTGCATTGGAGATTGTGCAAACACTGCAATATAGAAATAGCTGAGAAGCATTGGAAATATGAACTGCAAAGCATTAGGGAGAATGATGAAGTTAATAACACATGGAAAAACCCATTACCAACAACTGAAAAAAATAGATGCAAGAAAACCATGCGTAGTTGTCCATGAAAAAAAGATAACAGTAGTACTGATTATTGAAATTGTGATGCACAGAGATTACGTTGTCTTGCATACAGAGATAGACAATGTCACAAAAATATCAAGATTTTCAAGCAAGCAGAATGTGGTCAGTGTGGAAAAAAAGATAACCAGACAATTTTAATAGTAGTAGGAGTAGCAGATTTAATGAAAAGGAGTTTACAGCTGTACTTAGATATGATACCAATATGTATAACTACATATGAATTACATATAGAAACAGTCTGAGTACATCATGGTTGATGAGAAGAGCACTCTTTGCTAACATCAAAGACTGAAGCTATGCTAATTTCATGACGTCTAATCATACCCTGACTTAGGAATGAGGCCTATTCCAGTTATGGTATTAGAAACAAATACTTGGAGAAATTAAACAAAGCACAGCAAGAATAAGAGATTAATTCAGTCTGTTAGTATTAACATGTGTGTATATGTTTGTGTGGTGGTTAACAGTCGCATTAGTAGATGAGAAATTTGCATGTGTTGCAGATCTATGGTATGTTTCTGTTCAATGGGATGTTCAGTTCTGTGTATATATGTGTGAGCATGCACATTTGTGCTTGCATACAAGTGTGAATGTCCATACTGTGTATGTATGATGCGAGAACTAAATACATGCTTTGACTGTCAAGTATTCCACATGACTGCCATATGTTTGTGCAGTGCAATGTGAGCTTGTGTTGAGCTATAGCAGGGTCATTTGTTCGCTATCTGTATGTAAGTTTACAACTGAATCCAGCATACTTTTCCATCTGTATGGAAATGCATGATTCATAAGCTGTCCCATCATGTGTCTGCATTCTACAATTGTGTCATGGTGTGTTACGTCTGTAATTATAAATCTGAAAATTCTTATAAAAATTATTTGGTTTTCTTACTTTCTTATCTATCTTTGTGTATAGCAATTGAGATCCCCTAGAAACCCTGTGTTTAGATGATGTAATAACTTTGTTTAACAAAACGTTCCTGTCCATATTCAACTCCCTTGCAACTCGCTCATCAAGGCCAATCAAAACCTCCGCCAAGGCTAACATCAGATATAAAAACATTGATGCACGGCATAGACAATGCATGGAAAAATGGCATTTAGAAAAAACAATCAGCAACAGTATCCACCTTTACAAAAGTTAACTAAGAATATCATTCTAAAGGCTAAAGACTAAGCAAATCTAGTATAATATTGTACAGGAAAACCAAAGTAAAGCTACAAAATGGTTTTGGTCATCATTCATCTTGGAATAATAATAATAATAATAATAATAATAATAATAATAATAATAATAATGATAATAAACAGAAACAATCTAATACAACCAGAGTTAACTCATTCCACATAATTGCTGCTAACTCATTACACACAATACATCTCTTGGCACTGTCACGATTACCTTATCACTTATTAAAAATCCTACCAATGTGATAAAAATTTAAAAAGCTGAAATACACCTCCCTTGCAGCAGACAGCCTTCCAGTAGAATATCTTAAAGTAGCTGAAAATGTCATTACATGCCTAGTATCTGTACTTATAAATCACTCTCTCCAAGAAGTTATAGTTCTAAAATCCCTTGCATAAAGGTGGTGAATCACCTGAGCTGGCAGACTATATCTTGTCCCCTGTAATCACCACAGTTGGTCAACTGCCTAACATGGAACAAATTACTTTCCACAACACAACATAGATTTGGGCATACCCTGGGATTCAATAAACGAAACTCACCATGCAGGAACAGTGTAGCCACTCCTGCACAGAATATGGCTGCTGAGCGATCCAGTAATCTACTGTTTTGACGTGCATGAGCATGCCTACACTATTCCTAAAGGACACTACTGCCTAATGCTAATTACCTCATTTGCTGGTGAAAACCATGCAGATGAGGTGAATTAGTGATTCAGCAAGCAGGTCGGCATCCGTGCAAGAATAGTATTAGCTGCAGAAATGTATTCGGCTTCTAGCCAAATACATTTCTGCAAAAATGAAAAAAGAGGCATGACAGCTCAAAAAAAAGGCATGTATTATACTCTTTAAGCATGCCAATGACCAAATATATGGCCATTGGCATGGAAAAGTATTTAATTTTTATAAAAATCAAAGTTATTTTTTTTGGCTGATCTTGGCCGTTTAAACATAGGGCAGTAGTGCGCAAACATGATCGTGCCGAAAATAAAAAAAATGTGAAAACTCAATTTTAAGGGACATCTGGATTTTGCCATTATAGTCTATGGCATGCAGAATCAAAACAATACCAGTGAACAGTGGTTGTCCAGGGGAAAAGCTCTCAGGTAGTGTAGTAACTATGGACTAAGGTAGTGGTGTATGCAAATGAGGGGAAATTTACTGAATCACAAAATTCTTCTAAGTGCTAAACTGCATCGATCCATGTAGGTGCTATAGCATGATCGTGCAAGTAGGAGGAGCAACAGACATGAAAATGGGCTGTGTCTTGCATGGTGTCAGCACATTGGTGTCCTATGGCGCATAGATAAGCTTAGCTAATCACAGCTAAGCAAGGGGGTGTGTCTGAGGCTGTATTGACTTATTCCATGAAATGAAGAGCATATTCACATCCAGAGAGGGCCATTCCTTCATGTTACATTAGCTAAATGGGTTTGTGTGATATGGACCCGGTCTAAAAAAAAAAAAAAAAAAAAAAAAAACAGAAATAGCAGGACTGTTTGCATTTGGGCACGGGGTTTGCACGGCAGGCCTCAGGGCTTCAAAGGGGAGAAAATGGGAAGGAAAATAAAGGAAAATAGCAGAATAAAAGCAATCAAGAATAAATTACATAGCTAGCAGGTGGAATGCATTATAGTCAGTCAATCATACAGGCAGCATTTGTAGCACAACAGTATAAACTATGGAAACACCTTATGCTCTGTTTTTTTCCCACAAACTCTGCACCGTTGTTGTACACATGTGGGGGAATTTTAATAAAAAAAAAATGTTAGGGGTTGCCATTGCTTTGATCCATCAGTATGTGCTAGAGGCTGAGGGTGGACAGGAGGATAATGCTGATAACCGCCACAGACCGAGGAGGAGGAGAAGAGTGTTTCATCCCACAGTAAAATACCAGGGGCTACATGATCTGGAGATAGTAGAGCACTACAGGGTGGACAGAGACATACTTCAACAAATCACCAAGCTGTGCTGGCCTCAACTCAGAACTAGAGCCAACAGAAGGAAACCCATACCAGTGGATAACAAGGTATGTGTAGCCTTATTAATTCTAGCTACAGGTACTTTACAAACACCTACTGGGGACATCATGGGGGTCTCACAGGCATCTGCATCCAGGGTACTCCACTAGTTCCTGGATGTCATGTTACCACATGCCGGTGAGCACATTTACTTCCCCAATACCTGTAAGAAGAGGACCAGCAATATGTATCTCTTCCACCATGTAGCAGAATACCCGGATGTACTGGGTGACATAGAGTGCATGCACATCCACATCAAAGCACAGCGTAGGGTCTACATAAACCACAAGGGATTCCCCTCCATCAACTGCCAGGTCATGTCCAATGCCCAGGGCATTATCATGAATGTGTGTGCTGGCAGTCCTGGAAGCTATCACAACTCCCACATCTGGCATTTGTCACAGCTGTACCAGGCATTTCCATTGGGGGCATCCTGTATGACCATCTGGTAGGGGATCCTGGCTATGCACTGGAGCCATGGATGATGACACCCATCAGAAATGCACACACACACACACACACACACACACACACACACACACACACACACACACACACACACACACACACACACGTGCACACACACATGCACACACACACACACACACACACACACACACACACACACACACACACAAATGCCATAATGAGGCAATTCACAAACCAGGATCATTATAGAATGTGGGTTTGGCATGTTCAAGTCACTGTTCCACTGCCTTGACATATCTGGTGGAGCTTTGCAGTACTGTCCAGCCAGATGTGCACAGATGTTCATAGTATGTGCCATGCTATACAACATGATCCTGTGGAATCAGCTGCAGCAGGAACAGCACAGGGAAGGGCCACACAGCCCACCACCATCGCCAAAGTCCCCACAGGCACAGAGGGACTCAGAGGGGGGAGGCCCCTGAGCCTGCTTCTGTAGGCAGATGGAGGTGTGCCCATTATGCTCAGGTCTTGGCAATGCATAGCACACACACTGACAATGTTGGGACCCCAGGGATTGACACCTCTCTCTGACACTCACACACAGTAAAATGGATGACACATACATCACATTACCTGTAACTTACCATGTATAGTCAGTGTACTGTGTGCATCCAGCATAGGTGGCCCTCAAGCACTGTCCTTACAACTACTGTAGTAAAAAGGTAAGTCAGTCTTCTAAACAATAAATTAATGGATTAGTATGTTTTGCTGGCATATCTATGGTAATACTGCATGCATCCAAGGGAATGGAGTGGCCTACTGGGATAGCAGCATACAAATGACAGCTATGTGGGACACCAAGAAATGTCTGGCCAAAACTTGCCTCCACACACTATGCAGTAGTACCCAAGGTGGCAGATTCCACTGCAGTATATGTGTGGGGACAACTAACTGGGGGGGGGGGTCATAGGTCGCAGGCATGGATGTCAGTGTGGGGGTCCAATACCCACCCCTCACACCAACACAGCAAGTCAACTGTAGAAAACCAGAGAGGAATGCCTGGTAAAGGAACACAAATGGTGGCAATGTTGAATTACCCCTCTACAGACTCACACAGCGATAGCACAGCAGGACTCACAGTTGCAGTAAGGCTATGAAGGGTAAGAAGTCTGAAACTGAAATGTATGCCATTACAATCTGACCTGTGCTCTTTACTGATATGCTTCTAGTCTCCAAAACAAGGTGCAATAGTATGGTAAATGGAACCAAAATGGAAAGCAAATATCAGCACAGTGCAAATGTGTACAGTTGGCATGTGTGCCCTCCCCCTTATACCCACAGAAATGCAGTAAC
Source organism: Protopterus annectens (assembly GCF_019279795.1). Taxonomy (NCBI): domain Eukaryota; kingdom Metazoa; phylum Chordata; order Ceratodontiformes; family Protopteridae; genus Protopterus; species Protopterus annectens. Next base: position 224,977,690 of record NC_056742.1, read on the forward strand.
ATGTACGTTTCCAGGAAAATAGCAGCATAGCACACATTGGCAGGGCTGTACCAATACACATGAAAACATGTTGCTTGTCCACAATATGCAGGGGTCAATGAGCTATGTGTATGTGTGGTTAATACTGTCAGGATCTGTCCAGCACCTTCTCCTGGCAGTCGTCTCATAGTGCCCTAGGTATATTGGGGCCATGTGCAGATAACTGCAGTACCAACTGTTATGCATGTCAGTGACACCCACTGCTCTGCCACTGACATACCTGGAAGTCACACTACAATGTGGAATATACTACACATATAACAGACATCTTGAAGGATGTGTAGCTGAGGTGCCAAGGCTTTTGTGAATATAAGTGCTTTTTGGTACTGTTGCCAGTGGTTATTCTCAATAATCTTTTTTTTTCTTATGTTTGCTTTTACATATAATGGACATGCCTGCATAGTAGAAAGCACTCACACCCATAACTCCCAACCTCTGACAGCAAGATATCTGGACAAGGGAAAAATAAAAGTGAAACAAAGGCACAATGATAGGCATGTGTTGTAAATATCGCCCTTACATACTGAGAAAGTTGGCAAATGAATGAAAAACTAAGAGAAAAATACTATGAACAGCCACCAGAATTCCACTCAGCTCGGTAAAGGAGAGAATTAAAAATATTCTTATTCACTTTAATGACAAGACAAGTAAAATTAAGTGCTTTTCATTTGGGGAATATCCAAACTTCTTCAGATACAAAACAAGAACAGTCAGCCCAGCTAAAATCCACTCTATAACATAAAAAGTTAATTGATTAATTACCCACAAGTGAGTCACAACACGCATTTAAAGTTACACTTCGCAAATACATTATTTGTTACTAACCAAACCAAAATAAACCTAAAAACTTCAATACTTTTAAAATATTGATACACAGTTGATAGAAAATGATTACATTTACAAAAAATAAATATGTATATATGTATAATGATGAATAATACTGACACCCAACCCAAACTTGATTATTATACCATAATTATAAAAGCATAATTTATAAAAACTGGATTGTGGATTTCTTCAACAGCTCGGTTGAATTTTTAAGGTTCACCAAGGATTATCAGGAGCTTTCGGTCCGTTATTTGGATGCTGAACTTTCAAAAAACATCCAGGAATCTAAATATACCACAGAGATCTATGAAAAGAGTACTTATTCAAACTCTTTCTTGCATTTCTCCAGTGCACACCCTTTATAACAGAAAAAAACTGTTGTTAAAGGACAATTGGTTTGAGCAGCCCGGATGGTTTCTGGTGAAGCTGATTTCCAACAGGAATGTTTAAATCTTAGGAATATGTTCCTTAATAGAGATTACCCTTGCAAATTTTTTTGTAGGCATTATTGACAAAGTCCAGTTAAAAAGGTCCCAAGGTGTATATAAGCCTATTCTGAACAATTGTTCTATAAATGAACCACATAGTATAGGCAGCTTGGGTCTTCCCCCTATAAATGTGGTTAATGAACAAGGGGAAGGGAGGAACCATCAGCACAGGACTTTTTCAATTTCCTTTGTTTTTACATTCAGTTCGGATGCCGAGGAGATAAGGTCAATAGTTAAAAAATACTGGCATCTCTTCTCAGTGGATAAGGAGATTTTTTCTAAATTGGGGGAATCTCCGATTATTACATATAGGAAGAGACAGAACTTAAAGAAGTTGATGGAAACTACCATGAAACCATCCAATAGGCATGTGGGAATGTATGGATGTGATGCATGTAGATATTGCAATTACATTGAAACAGGTAACAAATTTCGAATGAGAAATTACAATTATTACACTAAGGGTAAGTTTAACTGTAATTCCAGATCAGTGGTGTACCTCACACAGTGCAATGCCTGCCCAGCTTTCTACGTTGGTAAGACCGACTGTAGACTGCGTGACAGGATTTATGAGCATATTTATGCTATTAGTAAACAAAAAATGGATAATGCTCTAGCTAAGCACTTTAAGGATAGCCGCGATCATGGTTTTAAGTTTAGAGTTATAGCACAGGTAACTACACATGAGAATGTTAGGTACTTAGACAGTAACATAGTTAAGTTACATCTTGAAGAACGTGTTGAAATGGCAGTTTCTACTCAACTCTTGTCCCACCCCCAGGTATTAATGAAATTTATTCTTTAGCAAGTATATTAAAATTGAAAAGTTTACTAAGGTAATTGTCTATGTATTTCTGTTGGATAGTTGGTTATTTATTGATAAAGTATTATTATGAAATAACGAAGTTATGAATTAATTTTACATATTATGTTTTTTTTATAAATTATGCTTTTATAATTATGGTATAATAATCAAGTTTGGGTTGGGTGTCAGTATTATTCATCATTATACATATATACATATTTATTTTTTGTAAATGTAATAATTTTCTATCAACTGTGTGACAATGTTTTAAAAGTATTGAAGTTTTTTAGATTTGTTTTGGTTTGGTTAGTAACAATTAATGTATTCGTGAAGTGTAACTTTAAATGAGTGTTGTGACTCACTTGTGGGTAATTAATCAATTAACTTTTTATGTTATAGAGTGGATTTTAGCTAGGCTGACTGTTCTTGTTTTGTATCTGAAGAAGTTTGGATATTCCCCAAATGAAAAGCGCTTAATTTTACTTGTCTTGTCATTAAAGTGAATAAGAACTTTTTTTATTCTATCCTTTACTGAGCTGAGTGGAGTTCTGGTGCCTGTTCATAGTGTTTTATACTGAGAAAGTTGGTAGGGTGAGGGGTGTGAAGTAGCGGGAATTGTCCGAAGGTTATGTAGTCTGAAACAGTAATGTCTGTCATCATTTTGTTACATCACTCTTCAATCATATGTAACTAACTTGCCATAAAAACACAAGTTTACATAGAGAGGATGACACCTCAGCCAAACACCTGGACAACCTGCCAAAAAATGTACAGGTCAGAGGTATACCCACACAAGGATATGACATCACAGGTTAGAAAGATACCAGACAAGCAGGAGATCCCCAGTCAGTATATCACCAGGTTGCTGGACTGTTTACACAGTGCATCATCACTCAACTGGCTGTAGCCACACCTCACACATGGCCTTTTTTGGGCAAGAATGTACATAGCTGCCCTCATAATATTGGTCTATGCATCATACAATTAGTATTCCTCTGGTAAGGCACTGTGATGATCTTGGGATGTCTGGCACTAGATAATGACACAATACATCACAGTGTCAGACTATAGATATGTCAGAAAATTTCTGTTAAACAAACCCAGTACCCTGAGGAAAGTCCTGTGTACTCCTGAGAGGTATGGCTGTAGCACACAAAACCCTGGACTGGAGTACACCTACCTCTGGAATGGAGTCCCACTATAAAAGGTCACACTGAGCATGCTGCTACACTTAGAGAATCACAGGACATGTTGGAACCCAGGTCGTAATATATGACTGTATTGTGTATATATGTTTGTGCATACAAACAGCTATGTACACCTCAACTGTCCCCACACACATGCACACACATCAGACAAGATTACCCTCAGCTAGCTGTAGGTGGTCCATATGTGATATATCTGCATCTGTTGCATGAGATACACGCACACATATATATGGGCAGCAGATAACATATGTCAAGCATACACACACATAGATGTGGGGAAGTGAGAGACAGACAGTGATAGAGAGAGATACACAGGTGGACACAGACAGAGTGAGCCACACACATGGATACCCTGAATGGCATACAGTGATGTCCTGCTGTGGACAGTGGCATACTAGTTGTAAACAGTTGCATATGTCAGCATAAAAGGTGAGCCCCATTGTGCAATAGTACTGAGGTTTGGTTTATAATATCACTTAACCTGCGTGTGTGTGTGTGTGTGTGTGTGTGTGTGTGTGTGTGTGTGTGTGTGTGTGTGTGTGTGTGAGTCTCCTTAGGTCTAAATATTAGGAGACTGTTCCCACTCAGTACACTTTACATTGCCCTACTTCATAAGATCTACTGCTGTCATTCACCTTAGAAGTACCATTGGACACCTATCACCCCTAAAAGCTCTGTAGTGCATGTGATAACTGTGTAACTCTATAGTACAAATAACTAGATAGGTAGGGGTTCTAATATCAATACTGGCAACTGTGTGTGTGTGTGTGTGTGTGTGTGTGTGTGTGTGTGTGTGTGTGTGTGTGTGTGACAGTTGTGTGTGCAAGAGTGAGGGAGTGTGTGTTTCTTTGTTTGTAGGTGAAACAGTTTTAGGCCATTCCCACCCACAATACTTCCCAGTGCCCCACTTTATCAGTCCTGTTGATGTCATTCCCTTTATCAGCACCTTTGGCCAATTGTCAGCCCAGTAAGCTCTGTCACAAGTGCAATAACTGTGTAACACTAGAGTACAAATTACTAGATAGGCAGGGGTTCTAATATCAGATCCAGCAAATGTGTGTGTGGGTGTATAAGTGTGTGTGTATGTTTGTAAGAAGAAGTATTTTGATAAGTTTCCCACCCAGTGCCCTACTTTATCAGTCCTGCTGATATCATTCCCCTTATCAGCACCTTTGGCCAATTGTCAGCCTAGTAAGCTCCGTAGCACATGCGATAACTGTGCAACACTCTAGTTCAAATCACTAGATAGGCAGGGGTTCTAATCTCAGATTCAGAAAATGTGTGTGTGGGTGTATAAATGTGTGTGTAAATGTATATGTTTGCAGGAAAAAGTATTTTGATAAGTTTCCCACCCAGTGCCCTACTTTATCAGTCCAGCTGATGTCATTCCCCTTATCAGCACTTTTGGCCAGTTGTCAGAACAGTAAGCTCAGTAGCGTGCTTGATAACTGTGTAATACTATAGTACAAATCACTAGATAGGAATGGGGTTCTAATATCAATATTGGCAAATAAATGTGTGTGTGTGTGTGTGTGTGTGTGTGTGTGTGTGTGTGTGTGTGTGTGTGTGTGTGTGTGTGTGTGTTTGGGTTAAGAATCATACCTGTATGAGTTATGCCATTTTGAGTTATGTACCACCCTGTACACTTCCCATCCCCCTACTTTACAAGCCCTGCTGATATCATTCACCTTAGAAGTAACTTGGGAAAGGTGAATTTATAAAAGCTCCATGGTGTGTCTGATAACTGTGTAACACTATAATAGAAATAACTAGATAAGTAGGGGTTCTAATCTCAATACTGGCAAGTGTGTGTGTGTGTGTGTGTGTGTGTGTGTGTGTGTGTGTGTGTGTGTGTGTGTGTGTGTGTGTGTGTGTATGTTATACCATTTTGAGTTGTGTATCACCCTGTACACTTCCCATCACCCTACATTACAAGGCCTGCTGTGATTCACCTTAGAAGTAGTACCTTGAGACAAGGCAAATTCATATACGCTCCATGGCACAACACTATAGTAGAAATTACTAGATAGGTAGGGGATCTTATTTCAATACTGGCAACTGTGTGTGTTTAGGTTGAGAATCATATCCTGTGTGGGTTATACCATTTTGATGTGTGTACCATCCACACCTGTTTACCACCTCCCAATGGCATTACTTTATATAAGTGTTAATGGCATCTGCCTCACATGCAGCATGTTAAACCATTGTACAGGCCATTCCAGTCATCTGTACTGATGTGTATGGAATATCTGGATGTTTGCAAACCATATGTGGTCTGTGTCCCCTAAGAATGGCCATGTATATGATATTGTTGCCAAATAGGTCATAGCTAGTATACTGACACACATGCAAGCATCAGATATCATACCTGACCAAAACATCATGCTAATACAATGTCTGTTACCCTATCAATTGTCCAGGCTTATAGGAGCAATAGATGACTCCACTTGCTATTTCTGGTGGGTTATCTCACCATCCATGAAGGCATTCACAACATTACTTGTAGTAAGAAGTAGTGGGTTATGTCCCATCCATATAATCTATGTGGGGAATGTCATGTGTATGTAGCACTATAGTACATTAAAGTGGATATGTAGGTTCATGAATCTGTACATTGCCAACTGTGTTTGTGTTACTGTAAGCACATCCCCTGTGTCAGTCTTTACTGTGTGTATGCAAAGGATATACCATTTTGTCTCCCTGTTCCAACCTGTGAACCCAGGAATACATACCACAAACCTGTCATACACAGTACCATGCATGCCCTCACCAACTGCATCAGGGTTGAGTGTATGGGAATGAAATGGCAGGGGCAACAAGTGCTGACACATGAATCTGTTGCGGTCAGTCTCATGACTATGTTGGTGAGGGACCTACTGACAGTAGTCCAATAACCTGTTCCATATGTATGAGCCTGTGGTACTACACAACACTGAGGTGACATGTCTGAAGGCTACCTGTCTGTGACAAGGGATATGTATGCCAGGTCACACTGTCTTCCAATAGTGTCAATCACAAACTGTTACATGCATACACACCTGTTAAACATACATATAAAGCTGTACCTTGGCTATGAAATGGTTGATGTGTTTCTACTCTGCCAAACTCCACATTTGTAATGTCTGCAGGGCCACAGCCTGCAGACACATAGACACATGGAACACAAATAGAATACAGCATGTCAGACTTTATTTAGTCAGTGGTGCTAACAACAATAATACAGCACAGCTAATAAGGTACATACACGTTTATGTGTACCCATAACAAATGCAAGCAGAGGGCACCTTAAACAGTATTACATAGCTACACTATACTATATTCACCCTGTGCATCAAACACATATTAGCCTGCCCCTGCATCAATCATATGGATGACAGAGATGTGGCACAGGTATAATCATATACACAGGGTGTGGTGTGGGTTTACCAGAGGCCTAGGCTGGGCCATACGGTTGACATCCATGTGTATGTATGTGTGTGTGTGTGTGTGTGTGTGTGTGTGTGTGTGTGTGTGTGTGTGTGTGTGCGCGTGTGTGTGTGTGTGTGGAGAGGTATCCTATAAATCGGATGTGCAGAGGTGCTGTGTGTGTCTGGAGGTGACCTGCCTGTGATACAGATGTGTGTGTTTGTGTGTGTGTACATATGCACACAGTCAGGCCATGTGGCTGCCATATGTGGGGTATGTTGGACAGCTGTGGAATGTACATGGCAGGGTGTCCAGTTCACAGTCTCTGGCCATGGACACATGAACTGGTCATGCCAGGATTCTTACTGGCACCATGAGGCCCAAGGCCAGATGCAGTACTGCTTCCTGATGGTGACTGCTGTCTACTGGATCCATGTCCCTGATGGGACTAGCCAGGACCATATGCCCATGGCCTGCTCCGTTGTGATGTGGACAGCAACCCTCCTTTGCTAGTGCTGGTGTCACTGCCAGAATGGGAGTGTGAAGGCGCATGGCCTCGTAGACTCTCAGCTGATGTTGGTGCTGACCTATGTCCACTTGGCTGACGTCCATCTCTCATCATACGCTGTAGCACAGACATGCCACTATCAAGGACTGCCAAGGTCTCACCCCACTGTCTATTCATGACCTCAGTATTTTGACTTGTGGCCTCAACAAGGTCATGTATGTCACCATGTAAATCAGGAACAGTTGCATCCACCACCCTGAGTATTTGTCTGGTGTTGCATTCACTACATGTCCATGCATTCATGACAACTTGAAACATGCGTCTGGTGACACCTGCTGTGACAATTGTGACAGCTGCTTGACAAGCATCAGTCCTCCTGTGAGCACCCCTGTCCATCCGCCTATGTGGGACCTCACCTGCACTCTGGCTGTGACCAGTGTCTACACTCACACCTGCCATAGTCACCACACTAGCCTGTTCCATGCCACCACCTGCCAACTGTCCATCTGTGGTGCTGGGGATGGGGCATGTGTGGGCATTATGTCTGTGTACGGAGACATTGTGGATGATTGTGGAATGCCAACAGATAGCAAACTACACCACAAGACCTGCACGAATGGCAAGTGCAAGGCTCCAAACAAAAGGCAGAATCCAAACCAAAAATGAGCCAGCACATATACAGTGGATCAAAATCTTCTTTATTGTTCCAAAACAGAAAAATCAATTCACATTAATCAAACCGGTTTCAGCAAATGCCTTCTTCAGTGATAAAGACAAACATGTAAAATAACTAGAAAACCTGTGGTTAAATACAGCGCCATCTTGTGTGTAACCATATGATTGGATAAGAAATAATTCAAAAATGCTCATTTAGTCCTGGTGGGAACAACCCACCCAACTTGACATTCCACTTTTTTTCTTTGTTGTTAAGCATTTCATGTAGAGTGGCTTTATCTTTACTTTTATACCTAATGCAGTCAATTACAGAGAATCTGAAGATCCCAGTAACATGTTTCAAAATATGTTTGTATAAAGCACTGGATTGCTTTTTATTTCGAATATCACTAAGATGTTCCCCTATTCTAAACTTTAAAGGCCGTGAAGTCTGTCCCACATAAAATGCCATGCATGTACATTTGGCTAAATAGATGACCCAACTAGTATTGCAATTAGCAAAAAATGAAATGTCATAAACAATAGGTGAGTTTTGGCTACTGAAACTGTCTGTCTTGAATATTCTGGGACTATAGGTGCAATGTCCACATGGGTTGCACCCCACCAATATATGACCAGTAATATTTCTTTGAATTAAAGAATGGTCTACCTCATTCTATCTTTTGTAATGACTAAAAAATGAACCCAAAGACTGACCCTTGTGGAAAGAGAAGGAGCAGTTGTCATTCAAATATTCCCTAAGTTTGCTATCTGACTGTAGAACATTCCAGTGTTTAGCAATAATATCAATAAAGATCTTGGTGCTCCTGCCATATGTTGTCACTAACCTCAATCCCTGATAGAAATGCTTAACCACAAAGAAAAAAGTGGATAGTCAAGTTGGGTGGGTTGTTCCCACCAGGACTAAATGAGCATTTTTGAATTATTTTGTATCCAATCATATGGTTACATACAAGATGGAGCTGTATTTAGCCACAGGTTTTCTAGTTATTTTACATTTTTGTCTTTATCACTGAAGAATGCGTTTGCTGAAACTGGTTTGATTCATGTGAATTGATTTTTCTGTTTTGAAACATTAAAGAAGATTTTGATCCACTGTATTTGTGTTGGGTCATTTTTGGTTTGGATTCTGCCTTTTGTTTGGAGCCTTGCACTTGCCATTCGTGCAGGTCTTGTGGTGTAGTTTGTTATCTGTTGGCATTCCACAATCATCCACAATGTCCCCGTACACAGACATAATGTCCACACATGCCCCATCCCCAGCACCACACATGCCCCATCCCCAGCACCACACCTATTGTTTATGACATTTCATTTTTTGCTAATTGCAATACTAGTTGGGTCATCTATTTAGCCAAATGTACATGCATGGCATTTTACGTGGGTCAGACTTCACGGCCTTTAAAGCTTAGAATAGGGGAGCATCTTAGTGATATTCTAAATAAAAAGCAATCCAGTGCTTTATACAAACATATATTGAAACATGTTATTGGGATCTTCATATTCACTGTAATTGTCTGCATAAGGTATAAAAGTAAAGATAAAGCCACTCTACATGAAATGCTTAACAAAAAAAAAAAAAAAAAAAGTGGATAGTCAAGTTGGGTGGGTTGTTCCCACCAGGACTAAATGAGAATTTTTAAATTATTTCTTATCCAGTCATATAGTTACACACAAGATGGTGCTGTATTTAACCACAGGTTTTCTAGTTATTTTACATTTTTGTCTTTATGACTGAAGAAGGCATTTGCCAAAACTGGTTTGATTCATGTGAATTGATTTTTCAGTTTTGGAACATTTAACGAAGATTTTGATCCACTGTATATATGTTGGTTCATTTTTGCTTTGGATTATGCCAACAGATAGCACAGATTCATCCCCTGACAATACCACATGTGCCTGCTACACCTGCGCATACACACACACACACACACACACACACACACACACACACACACACACACACACACACATACAGGTGAGGTGGCAGACAGGCATTGCACAGACCTCACAATAGCCAATTGGTGACATTCACAACACAGTCAGACCATTACATACACACCTTGGACAGGCTGTCAACATCATGCACTGCAGCCATTTCTACTTCCTGTTACAACTTCTATACACCTCTATGATATGTGAGTAGTGTTAGTAGGTGATGGGTCTTCAAGTAGCACACACTGTACACATGTACACAATTGCTGTATACCACACTGGCAACTCCTACAGAACATACCTCTGAACTGTGCAGAGTGTCACTGAATGTCTGCATGTGTGGCTCATATTTCTGGTCTGTTCATCATAAAACCTGTATTTGTCTGACACATTACTGGGATGATATGAGGACCGGTGTCACTATTTAATGACATATTTTGAGTCTCATACTTCAAAACTTGCAGTACATGTATGTTACAACAGAACTGGTTACACCAACAAACTTCTAAGCTTGCAGTGGATATTATGAGTGTAGACAACCCTGTTAACATGGCATGTTTGTCTAATATATAGAATGAGACCACATAAATCATGCAATAACATTTCCCACCTTTAATGTGACCTATAACCTGTGCAATCCAATTGAAGAACAAACACATCCGTTAGGGGTAACATGTAGAAGTTGAAATATGTACAATAGGCTGGTTGCATGAATGTGACCACACTTAAACTAATATATTGTTAAAGCATTTTTTGATTTCATAACAGCAGTCAGTCCTCTTGGGAAGGTGTGTATCAGCAAGCACATCTCGAATTAGCAATATTTGCACACTCTCCCTTGCAAAAGCCTTCCGAATCTGTCAGATTGCGAGGGCATCACTTCTGCACAGGCCTCTTCAGGGCTCCCCACAGATTCTGTATTAGATGTATGTGTGGACTGTGGCTGGGCCATTCCAAAACATTGATTGTCTTCTCGTGAAGACATTCTTTTATGGATTTTGATGTATGGTATGGGTCAGTATTGTGTGGAAAGGTGTATGTCCTCTCCATCCATAGCTCTCTAGCAGACACATGATGATTTTGTGCCAAAAGGGACTGGTATTTTGAACTGTTCCTAATCCCCTCACCTTGGCTACAGGCCCACATCCAACTTATGAACATCAACCCCAAAGCAAGAAACTGTCATCACCATGTTTCACCATGGGGATGGTGTTCTTTTGGTGATGTACAGTGTTGTTCTTGTGCCAAACAAACCTTTTGGTATTGTGGCCAAAACACGCAACCTTGGTCTCATTTCACCGTAACACATTTCCCCACATGCTATTGGGGGACCCAATGTATTTTTTTCTGAGAAATTCGCCAGACCTGGATGTTGTTCAGTGTGTGAGAAGGCTTCCATCTTCCAAACCTACCCCATAGGCCAGGCATGTGGAGAATATGTGAGATTGTTGTCACATGCAGTACACAACTAGTACTTGGCAGTGATTCCTGCAATTCCTATAGTGTTGCTGTAGGTCTCCTGGCAGCCTCCCTGAGCAGTTTGGGTCTTGTCTTTTCCACACATTTGTAAGGATGTCCAGTTCTTTGCAATATCAATGTTGCCCCATAGTTCCACCACCATTTGATGACAATCTTCACTGTGTTCCATGGTATATGCACTGCTGTGGAAATGTGTGTGTACCCTTCTTTGGGCTGATATCTTTCACAAATGAGATTTTGCTGCTTTGTAAGCTGTATGCATGATGGCTGTTGTTGTAGCAGGCAGCTGAGTAAATTTAGGATAATCCTGGTAGGACAGCTGACCGTTATTTGCTGTTAATCAAAGAGTCACTGTAATTGATGGCAGGTGTGTACCCAAAAATACGTAATGCTGTAATAATATTGAAAGCTGCTTCAACAAAGTATTAGCTTCAGCCTGTGCACACATATACATCTAGCTTCTTGTAAGTTTTTTATGTGTCATAATTGTTCCCCTAAGAGATTTGTTTATTTTAAACAGAATTGTACAAGTTATAGGTCACATGATAGGTTGGAAGGGTTCAGAAATGCATTATTGTGCTCTCATTTTTGTATTTCACAAATACCCGGCATTCTAACAGGTGTGTGTACATCATTTATATGGACTGTATAACACTAATTTATAAAATATGTCTCTAGTTTTGGGCCTTTTTCCCCCATTTTGTCAGTTTTTGTCCAAATTTCTTTCAATGACAGGTTTTGAGGTATGCTACAGATATGTGACATCACCTGCAAATAGGCCCCTGTGATGACCACTGTGATGCAATGCAGCTAACCCCACCACAAGTGAACATGCAGATATTGCAAAACAGCTGAGAGTAACAGTTGTGTGCATGGTCACATACATGACCTTAACATGCCTGGGGTACTGGTGAGCCACAACAGGAAAATCCTATACTCACCAGTTTCAGGCTGCTGTCCCACATCCAGACCAGAGGTATATATGTAGTTGTGGGGGACAGGTATTGTCAGTAGACTCACATTTGGCATTGGTACAAGATGAATGCTATGTGTCTGAACAGGTACAGTACAAGCTATGAGAGTACACAATTTTCTGTCCCTCACCATAGATGTGCACTTGTATGCATTACTAAACCCACCCACAAATGCAGTTTTACTGACATATGCATCTAGATATGCTATTGAAGACAGTATGACTGATACATGAATAAAGTGGTATGCACTATGGCCTTACCTGGATGATCCTCGCCTGTTGCCTGGGTGTCACCCACCTCCACAACTAGTGTTTCCTGTGTTGGGTGTTATGTGTGGGCTGCCCCAAGTTTGTCAAGGAGCTCCTCTGTTGCCATAAGAGGGGCCTGTGTGGCTGGACCCCCAGCAGTAGCAGTATGGTCCCTGGCCACAGCAGCAGTCCTTTGCTGGGCATGTCGTATTAGGTCAGTTGCCCAATGCCTGACCTGATTGTATTTGTAGCCATGGTGGCCCAAGGTGTTCACTCTGTGGACAAGGTCATCCCACAGGGCAGTTTGCTCCTGCAGATTTTGTCAGCTCCAGCCAAACAGCACCACACGGTGCTGTATTATTGTTTCCGTAATAGCTGCAGTCTCCTCTGCAGTGTATGCCAGCTAACGCTGCATGCCACTTGGAAGACATAAACAGGGAAACACATCACAGTACCTCAGACATTGCCCAAAGTTATTTACAGAGCCAGCACATCAATATTGCCTATCATTAGCCGCCACTTACAACCACATCATATGAACCTGCATTGCACTCCTGGTCCTGATGTGTCATGTTCCCCCAATGTGGGCCAGTACATTGCATAAACCACCATTCATCATTCACGTTTGTGTAGAATGATGACAGTGGCCATCTTCCTTGCAGCTGGGATCTGAATGGAGCTCAGGCTTTGCTTGCATACAGTGTGTAATGGAGCTGGAAGCATATGCCTGAGTTCATGTAGGATGCAGACAGGAATGTTCTCAGGTCCCATGGAGACTTGCTTTTGTTGACTTTGATTAGGCAGTATGCATCTACTCCCTGATGATAAGGGGCAGGGTGCGGGTGCTGTGCATATCCACCTACACTGATGGTGAGCCGGGGGGGGGGGGTGATGTTTGCCCTAAACCTGTCTGCAGCAGGCTGGCTATAGCTATGGTGTGTGTGTATGTGGTGTGATTGATCACCATTACAGGGTGGGATGGGTTGTTGCCTCTGAGATTGCAGACATATGTGAAGACAGCCTTGTAATTGCCCGTGGTGGATGTGTCCAATTTGTACTCATAGTTACCTTTACAGTAATCCACCTGTGACCTTATATGCTCATTCAGACAAAGGTCGACTCGCTGTCAATTTGGTGCCTGCTCCTACTCTGACCTGTACAGCTGACATATCAACCAATTATGTGAATTGTGTATTGCTGCTGCCCAGTAAAGGGGATTACTCTATTTTGGTGGAGACAGGTTTTACAGGTAAGGTATTGCTGAGTCCATACAGCTATGTCAGTGGTCATATGGCTGTTTGTAGTAGGCATGGACAGAAGGTCATAACCCAGTTGAACACCTCTGAAATTTCAACCTGATAATCATGCTTATTCTAGTATCCATGTCTGTGTCAGGGCAATGCAACAAGCACTAGCTGTAGAAGTCTAACTCTGTTGGATGCACAGAAACTGAGATTACACATGTGCACAACATGTACAGCTTATTTACCTGACATTTTGCATCCCATGTCTGTTATTATAAGGTAGCCAGGTACATGTACTCATACACAGATGTGCACAGATAGTACCTGATGTACATTTCGTCAGTATGACACACTGTATTTACACTCTTGCTGCTCAGTTATTCCTGTCAACCTGTTAGAGCAGGACATCTGGAGGACGCCACACATACATGGGGTCGATGGATCAAAATTTGTGACACTTTCTTAATATTGCTGTAACACACATGTTATTTGATAACACAGTAGCCTTTGCATTCACAGAATACCCTGGAGGATGTCCAACACTCACGTGGCAGGAAGAGAGGAGAAAGGCTAGGAGTGTGTTAGTGAGGGTAGAAACTTTTAATGTTGGTAGTATGACTGGTATGGGGACAGAACTAGCTGATATGATGGACAGAAGGAAGGCTGATATATTGTGTGTGCTAGAAAAAAAATGGAAGGGGCATAAGGTTAGGTATACTGGAGTCAGATCCAAATAGTTCAATCATGGTGTGGATAGGAGGAGAAATGGTGTAGGGGTTATCTTGAAGGATCAGTATGGCAAGGGTGTTTTTGGAGGTGAAAAAAGTGTCAGATAGAGTGATGTTACTGAAGCTGGGAATTGATGGTGTAATGATGACTGTTGTTAGTGCACATTCTCCGCTAGATGAGACAGAAAAATCTTGGAGTGAGTTAGATGAAGTGGTGATGACTGTACCCAAGGGTGAGAGAGTGGTGACTGGAGCAGATTTCAATGGGCATGTTGTTGAAGGGAACAGAGGGGATGTAGAAGTGATGGGTAGGTATGGTATTAAGCAAAGGAATGCAAAAGGTGAGATGGTGGTCGAGTTTGCAAAAAGGATGGGCATAGCTGTGGTGAATACATATCTTAACAAGACAGAGGAGCATAGGGTGACATACAAGAGTGGAGGAAGATGCAAACAGTTGGATTTATCTCCTATGCAGGAGGGTGTGTTTTAAGGAAATTGGAGACTGTAAATTGATGACAGGGGAAAGTGTACTTAGGGAGCATGGAATGTTGGTCTGTGGGATGAAGGTGATCAAGAAGAGGAGGAGGAATGTGAGGGCAGCACCCAGGATCAAATGGTGGAAACTGAAAAAAGGGTGATTGTGAAGTTGAGTTCAGGGAAGTGTTAAGACAGGCAGTGGGTGGCAATGAAGAGCTACCAAATATCCAGGTAACTACAGCACAGCTAGTAAGGGAGATGGCTAGAAAGGTGCTTGGTGTGACATCTGGACAGAGGAAGGAGGACAAGGAGACCTGGTGGTAGAATGAGGAAGTACAGGGGAGTATGCAGAAAGAGAGGTTGGTGAAGAAGAAGTGGGATTGTCAGAGAGATGAATAAAGTAGACAGGAGTATAAGGAGATGAGGTGCATGGCAAAGAGACAGGTGGCAAATTCTAAGGATGAGGTGTATGAAGGGTTGTATGAAAGGTTGGACACTAAGTATGGAGAATAAGACCTGTACCAATTGACTAGACAGAGAGACGGAGCTAGGAAGGATGTGCAGCAGATAAGGGTGATAAAGGATAATGAGGCAAACGTACTCACAAGCAAGGAGAGTGTGTTGAGCAGATGGAAAGAGTACTTTGAGGGGCTCTTGAATGAAGAAAATGAGAGAGAGTAGGTTGGATGATGTGGGTATGGTGAATCAGGAAGTGCAACAGATTAGCAAGGATTAGTAAGGATAGCTATGAAGAGGATTAAGAATGGAAAGGCTGTTGGTCCAGATGACATACCTGTGGAAGCATGGAGGTGTTTAGGTGAAATGGCAGTGGTCTTTGTAACCAGATTGTTTAATGTAGTCTTGGAAAGTGAGAGGATGTTTAAGCGGTGGAGGAAACGTGTTTGGGTGCTGATTATAAGAATAAGGGTGATGTGCGGAGCTATAGTAACTACAGAGGGATAACACTGATCATTCACAGCATTAAGTTATGGGAAAGAGTAGTGCAAGCTAGGTTAAGAAGGGAGGTGAGGATTAGTGATCAGCAGTATGGTTTCATGTCAGGAAAGAGCAGTGCAGATGTGATGTTTGCTCTGAGAGTGTTGATGGAGAAGTACAGAGAAGGTCGGAAGGAGTTGTGTTATGTCTTTGTGGACTTAGAGGAAGCATATGACAGGGTGCCTAGAGAGGAATTGTGGTAATCTATGAGGAAGCCAGGAGTGGTGGAGGAATCTGTAAGAGTGCTACAGGATATGTACAAGGGTATTGTGATAGTGGTGAGTTCTGCGGTAGGAGTGACAAGTGCATTTACAGTGGAGGTGGGATTACATCATGGCTAAGCTCTGAGCCCTTTCTTATTTGCAGTGGTGATGGACAGGTTGACAGACAGGATCAGACAGGAATCCCTGTTGACAGTGGTGTTTGCAGATGACATTGTGATCTGTAGTGAGAGTAGGGACCAGGTTGTTGAGACCTTGGAGAGGTGGAGATATGCTGTAGAGAGAGGAGGAATAATGATCATCAGGACTAACACAGAATATATGTGTGTAAATGGGAGGGAGGATGGAGGAAAGGTGAGGATGTAAGGAGTAGAGTTTGCAAAGGTGGATGAGTTTAAATACTTGGGATCAATACTTCAGAGTAATGATGAGTGTAGGGGAAAGATGAAGAAGAGAGTACAAGCAGGATGGGGAGGGTGGCAAAGAGTGTCAGGAGTGACTTGTGACAGATGAGTACCATTACGAGTGAGAGGGAAGGTCTACAAGATGGTAGTGAGAGCAGCTATGCTATACGGGTTGGAGACAGTAGAATTGACAAAAAGGCAGGAGTCAGAGCTGAACGTGGCAAAGTTAGAGATGTTAAGATTTGCACTGGTTGTGACAAGGGTGGACAGGATTAGGGATATGTATGTTTGAGGGTCTGCCCAGGTTGGACGGTTTGGAGACAAAGCCAGAGAGTAGCGGGATTATGTTGGTTTGGACATGTGCTGAGGAGGGATGCTGAGTTTATTGGGAAAAGGATGGTAAGGATGAAGCTGCCAGGTAACAGGAAAGGAGGAAGGCCCAACATAAGGTGTATGGATGTGGTGAGAGAGGACATGCAGGTGGTTGGTGTGACAGAGCAAGATGCGGAGGACAGTAGGGAATGGAGACAGATGATCTGTTGTGGAGACCCCTAACAGAAACAGCCAAAGGAAAGGGAAGGAGATGTTTTAATGTCAGTCTTCACAGGTTTCCAATGATTTGCCAGACATAACACAACTCTATGAATAAATGACTACAAATATGAGGCACACATATGGTCAGTGTGCATAACACTGGACAACTGAATGTTATGAGCTCAGTATATCACATGCAGTTCAACACACACACATCTGCAACAGTATTTCACTACGCAAAAACCCTGTATAGGTCTCACATTTCTGAGACAGACATGTATATCAAAATTGTATTCACAATTAACATATGGTTATCTGCTACATCCCAGTAGCTGGTATAGCAGTGCCACAGTCAGTATTGTCTAACACACACACTCCAGTAGTAGGCATATGTTATCAATCCTTTCCTGGGGTGACTGAGAGGCCTAAACTGTAATCTATGTCACTGCAGAAAGACCCAGTTGCTATGGCCATAGGTTCTGTTCAACAATATATCAGTACAGCAATTCTTGTTGAGACATATTTGTTGAACTTCCTATTTGCCATTATTACATTCCCCTACTGCATTCCATTACATGCTTACTTGTTTGACATAACATTTTTTCCAAGTATGTATGGTTTTATTCCAGTATGTGCTTTTTTTTTTGTCTGTTTGACTCACTCTCTCTCTCTCTCCCAGATGTAGGGTATACATCTGTTTTGCATAGGCAACATCTTGCCTTTTGTCGGTAATGCTCATGAACAGGTGATGGCCGGTGCACCAATTGCTGTCCCCCACTTGCTAACTGCATGCAGAACAGCTGTGGTATTATTCCTGTAGCCAATGGCATGTCAACACTCTCCTATAATTGAGTACCTCATATGGGTGTTGCCCCTTTTCCTTGCCTGTGAGGAGGACTTCATGTAGGGGTGTGAATAACAGCATCACAGAGGGTAGTTGGAAATACTTCTTACAATGAAAACTGTGGATACAGCCCAACAAACTGGGGAAGAATATTCCAGACATAAGGACACAATGTAAGTATCGCTGTTATATAGTTGAATTAATGCTAGTTTAACAAGGTTTGTGCGGACATGGCTTTTCTGCGTGATTTTAAGTCTGACAGTGTTATGTGGTTGACATAACTCTCAATTGTAGGGCTAGCCGCAGAATGGCCAGATGTTGGACTCTCATGTTTGGTGTGTTCCTCAGACATTTTTTGTCTTTGTAAAATCAGTAGCATACTGTGGGGATTGTAGTCAGTAAATGTTATCATCCAGTTGAGTTTCTGATTTTGTATCCCTCAGAAAAGATATGTTACACAAACCCTGTTACACCAGCAAATGTATCAGTTTATAACAGCAATATTTCACATATGACCCTGTTTTTGGGCCTCTGTCCCCCATGTATGTCAGGCTTTGTCCAGATGTCATGCAGTAAAATGGTGATAGGTAGGGTATATCATTATTTAGTGCCTTCATTCCTGATACCATCCCAGTGATGTATCAGACTGCTAGACATGTTATGTGTAAGAGGCCTTATATATGAGGACAAAGCCTAACAATCAGTGGGACTCTGAACAGTTGAAAGGTCTGTGTATTTATGGCAAATGTTGACAGACTGTCAAGACTGTGTAGCAGTGAAGTGTGTCAATGTTATTTGGCCTGTGTAGGGAGAGGGGGTAGATGTATGTGTTATGGCTCCTTTTCTATCTGCTTGTGCATGCTGCTCCAGTTCCTGGTGGTCTATTGGCTGTATATATTTGTAGGGGCAGACTAAGACATGTCCCATATCATGGTCAGGCATCATACTACACTGTGAATAGGGCTAGTATATGTAGGGGTAGTGTGTGAGTGACAAACATGTTGAGATGTTTTTGTTCTCACAGTCCTTATACTATACTGTTCATTTGGCTTACCAGTGTCACTGTGACTGTGGTGGAATTGGTTGTGGGTATGCACTTTCACACTGGCTGTTTGTTTTTCAATGCTGTTACATCCCTGTAGTTCCTGATATATTTGAAAATACATGTGTATTTCTCCATAGTGAATTTGGATTAGTGTTGTGTCTGTCTGACTGTAGTTTGGACAGTGCTTGGTAACATGCTTAGGAGCAGAGTGTAATTTCCTTAATGTGATGTTATGTCTAGATAGTTGTAGGATGTACTGTTGCCTGACCCCATAAGTGTTGTGTATTTCTGACACATCAGTGGGATGATGTGAGGATTTCGGTGACTAACTAGTGAGAAGTAATTGAGTGTTTGACTTGGGCTATTTCAGTCAATATATGTTAGGACAGACATGAGGATATTATTGCAACTGTGCCAGCTTATCTACTCCAGTATTTCAGATCTGCACCTATTTTCATGACTTTTTCCCTCCACTTTGTCAGGCTTGGTCTAGATTCATTGCACTAAGGGGTTCTGAGCCTACCTCTCGACTGGCCGAATTGTTTCAGAATGCCCAGTTTTATTGATCATATTTCTGGTCTTTTCCACAGATTCATTATTTTTATTTCCCTGGTACATCACTGTGTTGATCTGAAGATTTCTGACAGTAAATGATGACATACATTTCAGTTTCAGAATTCACATCCTTCAGAACATTTTTATTTTATTTTTTTTATTTTACATTTGTTGACCGGGATAGTCCAACTGGATGCATGTCCATTTTCAGCGGAGGCCCGGGGAGAAAAGCTCCAAGGGTAAGCAGATACAGCATTACATAATACCAACATTACATATTACAAACAGTCTATTTACAGAGATTACATAAGTAAGCAAATTAAACAAGTTCAACAGGTTAGAGTTAATCCTGAGCGCAAGTTAGGATTAAATTAAATTACACAGTAAACTGGTTAACAGATTTTTACACATTCTAGAGAGAGTTAGCCAGGCTTGATACATTGACATAGCCAGTTAAGTGACAAATGTTGTTTGAGTCTAGTTTTAAATTGACCTAAGGTGGAAAGTAAGGTAATATCAGCTGGAAGAGAGTTCCAGGATCTTCTTACAGAGTTTGCAAAGAGAGAGTCACCAGCTGTGTTATTAATTTTTCTAGTCTGAATTAGTAGTTTGTTAGAGGATCGAAGCGGTCAAGGATTGTTATAGGGGGTGATAATATTTTTAAGTGCAGGAGTATTGTCCGGATTATAGAGGATTTTATAGGCCATAATCAGTTGGTTATACTGGATTAGGCTGGGTAGTTCAAGCCACCCAAGCTGATTTAGATTGATGCAATGATGTGTCCTAAAAGGCAGCCCAGTGGCAAACCTGGCAATGTGGTTGTAGCAAAGTGAGAGTTTGTTAAGGACAGTCTTGTTTAAATTTGAGAGTAGAGGGGATGCATACAGAAGGGTTGAAAGAAGGTGAGAGCGAGCTATGGCAATTTTAGCTGGAGGGGTTAGGAAGGCTTTTATTCTGTAAAGTGACCCTAGTTTTTTATTGATGGTTTTGATAGTTTGGTTAATATGTAGGTCGAATTTTAGATTATTGTCTATGAGGACACCTAATAGTTTTGTAGAGGGGTCAGGGGAGATTATTGTGCCATCATTTGAATTTATGGTAAAGGTGAAAGCGGTAGACCTACGTGTTGGTGAAAATAACAGAATTTTAGTTTTTTTGGGATTTAGGAACAGACGACATTCAGAAAGCCAGTTTTCTATTGTATTAAAGGTGGTCTGGGTAGCTGACTATAACTCTATTGGAGATGTGGCTGAGCAAATCAGAGTAGAGTCCTCAGCATATTGGATACAGCTGACTTTTGGAATGACAGTATAAAGGTCGTTAATGAAGATGGAGAACAGCAAGAGCCCTAGTATAGAGCCTTGTGGTACTCCAAGAGTGTTAGGTAGAAGGTTAGAGTGTTTGTTCTGCTAGAAGACAGCTTGCTGTCGACCATTCAGGTAGCATGTATGCTGAAATAAACCCTGTCACTCTGGCAACATTCAACATTTATAAGAGCGATATTTAAAATATGTCCTTATTTTCTTGCACTAAAAGATTGAGAGGTATGGTTCTGAGGTATGACTCCACTACATGTTATATGTATGTGTATATATATATATATATATATATATATATATATATATATATATATATATATATACATATATATATATATATATATATATATGGGTCTATTGCTTTTCATCGAATACCATGTATTCGAAAAAGAGCAGTAGACTGCTCAGTTACGTGAAAATGCACTTATTCGAAAGTGCACTTTCACGAACTCAGCTTCTACGAACGGATCACACCACAATGGAGGACAGCAGCAAAACATGTTATGTCCTCCACTGTGGTGCGGTAGTTATGGACCTTAGGGTTAGGGCGCAGGTCATGGTAAGGGGATAGCTAGTAGGGCTATCCCCTTACCATGACCTGTGCCCTAACCCTAAGATCCATGACTACCGCACCACAGTGGAGGATAGCCTGCCCTCCACTGTGGTGCGGTAGTCATGGACCTTAGGGTTAGGGAGCAGGTCAAGGTAAGGGGATAGCCCTACTAGCTATCCCCTTACCATGACCCCTGCCCTAACCCTATGGTCTGTATCTACTGCACTAAAGTCAGTAGTAGCCCGTTCACTGAAGCGGGTTTCGCGAAAGTGCACTTTTGATTAAGTGCACTTTTGCGTAACCCAAGGTCTACTGTGTGAGTTCGAAGAAGTGTATTTTCAAACTTATACAGTAGACCTATATATATATATATATTTATATTATATGTATATCTCTATTAATATTATGTATATATTTGCCATATATATGCATCTCCAGACATATATACATGTGTGTATGTATATATACAAACCCTGACTGATTCTAGAGAATCTTTTCCCTACTGTTGAATGACTCTACTGCATGATATGTTTGCCAAAGCATCAACAAATCTTACAACTCAAATGGTGTAGTGGTGCATTCCTCTGACTATGGTGTACAGAGCCCTTGGTTTGAGACCTGGCAAGGCAGAATTTTTTGTTGCTAGGCAGAACAGTGGCTGATGGAAACAGAGTGATTAAAGCAGTTATAAGCAGTTGTAAGTGGGTTTGTGCAGGTTTGCCTGACGCTAAGCGATGCCAACACATGGCTAAATGTACAGGTGCTTAATCTGTGTTGGCTCCACTTAGCATCATGCAAACTCGCTTAATCACACTTATTACCACTTACTCCTGCACTAATTTCTTTAAAAGAAAAGAAAAAGGGGTGATAGGAAAGTGATGAAAAAGGGGAATGCAGAGGAAAAAACAATATGAAAGATAGCTAGAGATGTTCAGGACAGGTGTAGGGAAGGTCCATAGCTGCTTATTTCTTATACAGCAACAGCTGTGCATTTTTACAGAATTTGGACGTGAATATGAACACTCAGATCACAGAGAAAAGAATGAGGACAACAGTAATGTGTTGTTAAGCCAATTGGACCAAATTACATGTGTCTAGTGGACACTTGTGCAAAATGGACAGCTATGTATGGGGCAAAATCTTTTTTGGGGAACAGATGCCTTTTTTTTAAGGTGAGAGTGGGATGTTGGGGAAGGATAGTAGGTAAAACCAAATGAGGAGAGATGAAAAGAGTGAACAACCGTCACTAAAAAACACACAAAGTTCACTCCGGAGACCAAATAAGGGTAAGAGACCCAAACAATACGATCCTGGATATGGTTCAGTATAACAAACTAAACGTGACCATAGGATAAAATAGGAAATAATTTAATAACGCTTGTAACAACAAAAAATGCGTTTTCGAAAGTCTTCCTCAGAAAAAACACAATATCACAATACATATTGTGATATTGTATTTTTTCTGAGGAAGACTTTCGAAAACGCATTTTTGTTGTTACAAGCGTTATTAAATTATTTCCTATTTTATCCTATGGTCATGTTTAGTTTGTTATACTGAACCATATCCAGGATCATATTGTTTGGGTCTCATACCCTTATTTGGTCTCCGGAGTGAACTTTGTGTGTTTTTTAAGGATAGTAGGTAAACTTGGGGTGGTAAGTTGGGTAAGAAGACTGACAGGACAGACAAGACAGCATACAGGGGTGGTATATGACACATGTGGGGGAGAAAACCTTGGACGGGGAGGGTGGTTGGAAATCGGACACCCATGAGCCCCCAAATGGATACAATGGGACTGAGGTCCTCACCCATGGGCAGTCACCACTGCATCTTCACAGCCCCAAAGGTGGCTGTGCTGGGGGTTGGACAGAATGGGCAGGCTGACCCTCAAGATGCATCAGGCAACCCTCAATCTAGTGCTGCTGACCACCAAACTCTTTCTGGATGGTGCTGCGCACCAAACCTGGACCTGAATGTGGGTGACAGGTTCCTGTCCACGCCCACTTCCAGATGGGGACGAGTCCATCCCCTGAGGTGGCTACACCTAAATGTGGTGCAGGGCCAGCGGAAGAGGAGATCCCAGTTTGGGTCCCAGACATACTGGGGCCTGGTGCCATGGCCAGATGAGGCTGGACATGCGGATCCACTGGGATTTACCTTCCCAGACTTGCTACGGTGTTGAGGTTTTACAAAATATGTTGGTTAGTCGTGAACAACACATTTCAAGATTAGTTATAACAGCATGCATGGGTGTTCCAATTGAGCCCATAAAACAGTTTTGAAACAGTTGCATAGCAAGCAGAACACATGCAGAAATGGAACCACAGTACGCATTATAATGTCATGCAGGTTACATTGACAGCAACAGGCCACCAGTGATAGTATTTGAATGAGGTTTATTTATTAATATTCACACAATTCAATATTTGTAGAAAATAGGACACATGTCCCAACAGTAGGTTTGGAGAAAACATACCTATTGATTATGTGTATTTATTATTGATGCAGATAGGGGTGGGGAAGAGAGAGGGAAGTCAATTAACAACTGTATAGGCTTCAATATTTCACAACTGTACTGATCATGACTCTACTCATTACTCTCCAGGTCTGACCTGACTTTACATCTACTTATGGCCTCGGGTCAGAGGGTGGAAATGTTGTACATTGTGTATTAGTAAAGCCTCCTTACAGCTACTACAAACATTTCCTTACCAGACAGACCTGTGGAGGAAATTTCTGTTAACATTACCTGACTGTTTCTACACATATTCACATATTCTTGGATGAAAATATGCATGCAGCTTACTACCACTCCCTGGATTAGAACCATGTCTGTTTGTGCGAAAAGGTACACAAAGATTGTGTTTCATCACTATGAGCTACTGAGGAACTACTGTTTCATCCTTGACTGTTTTCTGCCTAATACTCTCTGGTTTGGATGCTCTAACCTTGTAATTCTGACATTCATGCATGGCAGATAGTTCTTGTACTGGGTATTAATACTTTGGATATTACAATCTGGAAAGCACTGGTTAACACATGGCAATGCTGCAGGGTGTACAGTAAAATACTTTACACACTATTATTCAGAGTTCAGATCTTGGTGCATGGAATCCTTCATGGAGTTTTATATCCTGTTTTACACTCCACAATCTTTCTCAGATGAGCCTCATTTAATTTATGCTGTCAGAGTCATACTTGCTGTGCAGAACCTGTACACATTTATATTCCTACCACATCATACCACAGTAAAAACAACAGTCTGGTGTTTGTAATTCTATTAAAGGTTACTTACACTTTTATTAATGGATATCCTGTACATCATTATTAATCTAGTTAACGTCATTTATTCATTACACACAGTATACACTTTACCTACAGGCAGTAGACAATCTACACCTTTGTATTATTTTTCCTATGTACTGCAAGCTAGATTTGTACTCACCAGCCTGCTAGTGCAGCCTTACCAACCTGCTGGCATAGGCATCCATGTTCATAGCCCTCTCATCTGTAGCTGTACGGAAGACGAACAAACATTTATGCATACCTGTCGATCACATACTCACACTGAACTTTGGTAAACACTAATTGATACTGATACTTATACACTGCTGGTACATTCTGTGCCCACGCATTTTGCATCCACTGGTCCAAGAGCTCCCTCTTCCTATGCTTGAGGTCAGTGAAATGGTGCCGGACCTGCTCAGCAGTTCAAGGGATGCCAGTACCACTGGTGAAATCATGTGCAAGATAGTCGCAGGCCTCCGCTTTATATTGTGAGCCCTGGTACTGGCACTGCAGCAGTCTCTCCAGATGGTCTTTCACCTGGAGTCCAACCATGACCCTGGACTCCTGGATGCCCCAGCTTTGTGCCCGAAAGTGCACACCCTCACCTACACCAGCCATAGTGCCTGCCAAGATCAGATACAACTGGTTATGGCTGTATTCCTACCTGCCCTATATAAATAGTGTGATATTACTGCCATTTGCTGTCATTGGACCATTTTGAAAAGATTAAGCTCCGCTAAGCAGTGGGCAAATCCGCTGAGCCAGTTTTAACACTGCTTAAAAAAAGTTGTTGAGCAGTGTTTAACTGTGCACAAATCCATTTAGCTGAGCTACGCCCTGCTTATGCACTTATCTAGCCAAACTGGAGGTAAAGCTCTCTCCAACCAAGACTGAACCTGACAGTTATGAGGAGAAGGTAAACATTTGCACCACACCACACTCATCACATAGTCTCACTACATCTACACCATCAAAATCCACACATAGAAACTCAAAAACATTCGCGGAGGCTCTCAATAATAATCTGCCTAAGCAACAGAGACTTCCAAAGCAGAAACACAAGCAACCTCCATCCCCCAACACAACCCAAATGACACATAGCCCACAGACTCAATGTGCCACTCAAACACAGCCAATAAGGCAAAACAACATACCCAACACACTAACCATAGGTGACTCTATAGTTAGGCACACTGATGTCCCACTCACCAGGCTAAACAAGGAGATGTGGTGCGGTAGTCATGGACCTTAGGGTTAGGGAGAGTTACAGAACAAAGGCACGAAAATTACAGAACCAACTGATATTGCCAACATCCTGGCAGATAGGTTCAGTGATAATGTAAGTGCTTATAGATGTCGGGTGCCAGGATCTGCCACATAACCCATGTACTGAGGTCACTCCACAACAAGTACAAATATGACTCTGTCAATGTCCATGTTGGTGTGAATGACCTGAGACGTACCTCCCTGGACTACATGAAAAGAGACATGGAAGAGCTCTCCGATCTTGCAGCCCAGGCAGGTATGACCCTAGCCCTGAGTAGCATTCTGCCATCACCCAGAATGATACCACAGTACAAGGACAAAATGATTGACTTCAACAATTGGCTAAGCTTCTGGTGTCATTCTAAGGGGATCCAGTATCTGTCTGCTTGGGATGACATGGTCAACAGACCACGATGCTTTGCCACAGATGGCCTGCACCTGTCCCCCCTGGGATTCCGGATACTGGCTAGGGCTCTTGCTGCCCCTATAGTGCCTATTTTAGGCAGGGTTCAAGTATCAAATTCACAACCATAACAGGAACAAGCAAGCAAAAACTGAGGGTAATGCTACTCAATGCTAGAAGTCTAAATTTCAAAATGCACTCACTCGAGGCACTCCTTAAAATGGAGAACATCGATATCTGTGCAGTGACTGAGACCTGGTTCAAGGCTCCAGAGAGCACCCCTGCACTACCAGGCTATAACTCATACCACACTTTTCGGCCCTGTAACCTGGACCGAAACACCAAAATGGGGGGGTGTCCATATTCATTAAGGATATCCACACCTCCAGGCTAGTTGCTCAGCATAATGCATCCAAGGTTATCACGATAAGGTAACTAATCAGGACACACCACGAGACACCTTCTTCTACACAAATCTTTATTCCAATGGATGAATAAAAATAAATAAGCGCTTTCGCTTGCTGCTCGCAAGCTTCTTCAGATACAAGGTTATCCAAGTGCAACTAACTCTTGGCAAAACTGCAATCCAAATTGCAGCTTGCTACAGATCCCCACCATGCTCCAGGATTCCCACTCCTCTTTTCTTGATGTACTGGAAAACATTAAGGTTCAACCAAACACTCTAATAATGGGTGACTTCAACTACCCCACCATTAACTGGGAAAACTACTCATGTACCAACTCCTTAGCCCAACACTTTCTGGAATTCATAAACTCCAATGCCCTAGATCAACTTATCCACACCCCCACTAGGGGCAACAATATCCTAGACCTAGTTATTACCAACATGAGTGACCGGTGTTCCACACCTGAAGTCAACTCCGTTGGTCCGATCTGACCATAAGCTAATCACCCTTGATATCCACATCCCACCCCCACCCCCCCTCATTAAGGAAACCACAGTAAAAATATTCTCCAAAGCCAACTTCATGCTTCTTAAGACAGAAGTAGTGAACTTCATGACACCCATGCAGATGGACAATACAGCTACAACTGCTGAATCCTACACAAATGCACTCTATAAGCACTTACATGAGTGCATGGATCATGCTATCCCAAACTGAACCAAGACGCTATCCTCTAAAAAATGGAATACAATCTGGTGGTCCCCTGCATTAAACAAACTGTACAACAGAAGGAAGAAACTGTTGCAAAAGAGAGTAAAATCCCATGAGTGGAGGAGCTCCCTGGTCAGCCTCAGTAAGAAGCTGAGATCCCTTATAAGATCCTCCAAAGCTAGCTATGAAAATAAAATTGCCACTAATTCCAAGGGCAACCACAAAGCATTCTATAGCTATGTCAAGAATCTCAATGGCAACACCCAGATCTGCTCTGAGTTACAGCACAAAGGCACGAAAATTACAGAGCCAACTGATATTGCCAACATCCTGGCAGATAGGTTCAGTGCTAACTTTACCCCCACCCCCTAAAGGGCCCATATCTATACAGGAAGAATGCAGAGTCCATGTAATCACAACTACGCAGGTGAAAGCTGCACTCCCTCAAGCCAAAAACACATCATCCATGGGACCGGACAACATCCCAGGCTGCGTTTTACATGAACTTCAGAATGAACTGGCTCCTCACTTAAGCACCATGTTCAAAAATAGCCTCGCATCAGGCTTTGTGTCCACTGAATGGCGCACAGCAACAGTTATCCCACTCCACAAAGGGGGAACCACCACTGATCCCGGGAACTATAGACCTATTAGCCTGACGAGCCTGGTTTGCAAGGCAATAGAACGTATCATCATGGAACTCATAAACAAAGACATTGGTAACCTCCAAACTCTGGATCCCACCCAGTTCGGGTTTGTGAAAGGCAGATCATGCCTCCTGAACATGCTCGACTTCTTTGAGGCAGTCACCAAAGTCGTAGATGAGGGTAAGGTGGTTCACACAGCCTATCTTGACCTCGCCAAGGCTTTCAATACCATCCCCCATTCTGGAATTATAGCTAAACTCAATAAACTAGATATAAATCCCTACGTCACAAGATGGGTTGCCAACTGGCTCACTGACAGAACCCAAACTGTAAAAGTTGCAGACTCCAAATCTGACCTCAAACAAGTGACAAGTGGAGTACCACAGGGTTCCATCATGGGACCACTCCTGTTTGGTATATACTTCTCTGAAGTACAGGCTATCACAGAAGGCCTCTGGCTAATGAAGTTCGCAGATGACTGTAAACTAGGAGCCATAGTCAAGTCCCCAAATGAGGTTAACATCCTACAGAAGGGCCTCTCTGAGACAGATGCCTGGTGTTGAGCCATGGCCTCAAGCACAATGCCAAAAAGTGCAGTGTCATCCCTTTTGGTAAAATCTCTGTACCCATGAACTACCACATAGGCAGCAATCTACTTAACACTGAATGCGTGATAAGAGACCTTGGGACCCAGGTGGACAGTAGTCTCTCCTTTGATAGTCACATCACCACAGTAGTCAGGAAGTCCTTCTACATGGCACACCTCATCATAAAAGGGTTCTCATCCAGGAAAAAAGAGGTCATCGTTCCCCTCTACTCGACACTCATTAGACCCATTATAGAGTACAACACCCTTTTGGAATGTACCTCACAAGACATCTGCAGCAGCTGGAAAGGCCACAGAAGTACCTCACAAAGAGGATTACTGGACTCAAAAAAATGCCCTACACTAACCGTCTCAAAAATCTCCAGCTTTACTCCATAGCATATCGCCTACTCCGAGGTGATCTCTGCCTAACATATAAAGCTGTGTCAAACCCAGAGCTGTTGGACATGCTACACCTAAAGAAATACCAATCCCTCTGAGCTACATGCTCTAGGGACCTAAACCTTGTCACCACAATAAACAGGACATGCTGGAGGGATAGATTCCTATCCCAGAGACTTCCCATACTCTGGAACAGGCTACCCATCTATGTCAAGCAAAGTTCTTCATTAGCACTCTTCAAGAAAAATCTTGATGAGTGGATGGGAAATAGGAAATACTTCTGTGTCTCTGCTCAACAGTGGCACAGGAAAATAACTTTTTTGGGTGGCATAAGCCAGGGAACCTTGTTGGCTAGTCTTACGTAGGCCCTTGGGCCGATAGCCTAGTACCTACATATGAACCTATGTCTTAGCAATGGTTACACTTGCAAAGCATAGCTGAGCATTGCTAACCATTGCTCACTTTTACTTTTTTTAATATATCAGAGGACTGCTTTCATTTATTAAATGTGTATCATATACTTCACATGACATCCCTCTGTGTGCTTTCCTTACATTGGCAAGGGGTGTGACTATACTGTATGGGGCACTTATGTGTACATGGGTAGTTTCACATGTTATATGCACTCACACTTACATTGTACTCCAGCTACACTACCGTGGCTGACAAAAAAAGTTGCTACCTAATTTAAGTTTACAAAAATAATTTTACTTTCCCATAGAAAAGTAAGTTGTCTGCCTTGGTATTTGAACCATGAACACCTGCATGTAAAGCCAGGACTCTAACCACTACACTACCTCAGCTTGGTAATTTTACCTGTGCATTTGTATTTATCACCTATGGGATGTTTAAGCTATGGTATGTGGAGGGCTCTAACGCACACACCCACTTAGCTATGCTTAAACATTCCTTAGCCTACAAAAAAAATATATATAATATTATTATTATTATGTTATATAAGTGAGTCTTGTGGTGTTCTGACAAGTCACTGAGGACTGCAGTCGGGAAATAACGGCATTCATTTGGCTTTCAGGCTTCTATCCTTCAGAGACTCCTGATAATACATATCCTGTTTTCTATCAACTTCCTAAGTGTGTGAGAGCACTTTTCAGAGGTGTACCTATTTTATTGCCCCCCCCCCATTATTTGTGCCTTTGTCCACATGGACTGCTGTCAGGGAATATTGGCATACATTTGCTTTCAGACCTCTATTTTTCGGTAGTTCATGCTAATGCATGACCTCTTTTCTATCACCTTTTTATGTTTGTGGGGCAATATGTATGTTTTGTCCCTTTTGAGGGATTTATCCCCCATTATTTGGGCATTTGCACACATTTCCTGCTTTAGCAGGTTTCAGAGGTGTCATACAGCACTTTTTGCAATCCAGGGGGTGTGTCACAGAACCTGTCACACACCCCCTGCATTGCTTTCCTGATGCAGTGTTTATTTCAGTGTCCGCAGACACTGAAATGATCATTTATTTCATTTCAGTGTCCGCTGACACTGAAATATTGGCATAATATTAGAGTAATTCTCTAACATTATGCCAGATCCTATTAGAAAGTGCCGTACAGCACTTTCTGAGTGCAGGGTGTGTGTTCAATGTCCATGCACTACTTTAACATGCCCCCTGCACTTGTCCATGGTTTGTGTCTGTACAGGTTGAACAGCAGCAGGCCTACATGAATATGCGAGGCGCACTGCTGTGCTATATGGACACAAACCACTCCGTGCAAGAATAGTGCTATTGTTGCATGGAGTTTATTGAATCCCAGTCATAGAGACAGCACAGAAACAGCATTACTAACTTTTAGAAACTGTTGATATGAAAGATTAAATCAAGGTGAAATGGTTGCAGCCACTCTTCTAGACCTACCCAAATAATGTATTACAGTTTCACATGCCAGACTATTGTCTAGGGTCATGGAATTCTGCCTCACCATCAACACAGTCTGTTGTTTTAAAAGTTACCTCAGGCTCTAAACACATTGTGTACTCTGGGTAGATGATTTGTCAACTGTTCAGAAAACAACATTAGGTGTGCCATAATGTTCAGTAATAGGACCATAACTCTTAATATATACTATACTCTTTATTGTATTTAATATATTTGTAAACAAAATGTGTACAGCCTCATTACAAACAAATAGAATGCAATATGCTGATTATTCTATGATAATATGTGCAGGCTCTTTAGTCAAACAGCTACAAAATGAGAGCTACACATTTCATTATAGAAATTTGAAAACTAGCTTCAGCAATCTTAACTACTGCTAAATCCAAATAAAACTAAGCTAATGCTATTTTCACTTCCAATCCTGCAGTTAAACTGATGCAAATTAAAAAATATTATCAGCTGATAATACTAGAAGTAAACTAGTGCAAAACACAAAAGCATTGGGTGTAATAACTGATTTCAGATTAAGATCCTGCAAGCCTATTCAATATACTGTTTAGAAAAACAGCCATAAACAATGACTACTTGATAAACACAGACCTTTTCTGTCAGACTATGCATGGAAGACCATAGCTCAAACATATCAACTCTCTCTTTTCCTGTGTGTACCATCAATTTTGATTAACCTGCAGTCCTCTCAACTAGCCATATGGGAGCAATTATATAAAATGATTATACAGTTTGCAAGTAACAACATTTATCAAACTCGTCACTGTCTTTCATTTCATTTCCTTGACCATCTAGTGCTATTTAATCTATCAGCCTACACTAACAGTAAGACTGCCCACAATACCATATATAGCCCAAAAAGATGCTCTGCCACTAGATATTAAATACACTACACAGAGAACTGCATTCAATGAACGAACACTTAATGTTTACGCAAAACGTCTAAAAATCATAATGGTGTCTGCTTACAATCTGTGTATGTTGATTAACTGTGGTACTCTGTCCCAACAAACAGGAAATATCTCATCTACTATTTAAAGCCAGCTTTAAAATATCCCAGTCAACAAAATGATCCCATACTTCTAGTACCCAGTCTCCAAATCCCACTTGTTTTTCAAATCAATTCTCATCTATATTTTAAAAATCCCATCATTACCTATCAACAAAACAATCCTACTCTTTTAGCAGGACCATTACTAAATCAGTTCCTTATGCAGCAAAATCAAGTAAATATACAATCATCATACTTTCCTATCTGATTACATGTCTCAAGTGAATAACTGATTGGCAAATATTTGCATGTACCTCATCTGCTATCTGTGATTTAAAATCTCAGTGTAATTTGATACATAAATTGTAAAATAATGCCAAATGTCCTTTAAAGCATGTTGAAAATTCTGTATAGTATACTCAGCATGGTGATCAACTGCCCAGTAGTATTTATATGGTATAGATTATTGTTAGCTCAGGCTAATGGCCTGTGAAAATATATATACTATGGAGCTTTTCTACTCAGGCCTAGACTGAAAATGGCCTTTGCTTACTCAGACTTTCTAGATAATTAAAAATTAATAAATAAAGTACAAATATTATTTGGATTGTTATAATATGTTGATACTGTCACAATTTACAGGTAGAAATCAGTTTTATAAACTCATCCTCATCCCTTATTCACCATCCAGGTATTAGTTTTCAGTAAATTCACTTAGGCTGATTTTGACTGTGTTACTATGCATGCAATCTAGCAGACCACTGAAGAGCCTAGCATGGTTTCTCAGTTGTCCCAAAGCACTGTCTGGTTAAGTAACTTGCTCAACATCATACAGAAGGCAAATGGAGGCTGAGGGAATAAAACCCAATACCAGAGGAAGTAGTTCATATACAATTCATGGACCTTAATCCTCTTTGCTAACTGCCAGACTTCAACCTCATCTGCCCATCAGCAAAGAAATAATGTTTTCATATTTCTAAGCTGATGTATATGAAAGCTACATGGCCTGATAATGAGGTTTTTATTATATATCAGAAAAAAAACAATTATTTACATGTTCTCTTTACTTCTTATGGAAAAGTAAAATAGCCTATAGTAGAATGATGCTCATTTTATCCCCATATATAAGGGAAAAAGGGGTAAATATACTCTAAGCTAATATTAAGTAATTAGCATGTGCAACAATGTTTCAAAAAGTGTTTTGAACAATAATTCATGAATGTGGGCTTGTCTGATTATAATTCATAGGGTTTTCAAAAAAGGGCAAGCTCATGTAAATAGAATTGCATTTTAAAAACCAAAAAAGAAATGACCAAAACCAAGAAGCAGCAAAGCTCAGGAATGCAGGACCCGGAAGCAAGTTTGCAAATGGATAATTAGCCTCTATAAAATACAAAGGCTGCTCGATCTTTTTTAACCTTTTATTGTAGAAATAAAACAACAAATGATCACCAAGCGCTTTCACTTGGGTCAATCCGAGCTTTATCAAGGAAATAGCAAGTCTGTGATTTACATCATTAAATACTCTCCATTAAATCACATGACTGCTTAAATGATTAACTTGTGATTAACTTCTGTAAGAAAAATTGTTAAAAGACAAATGTTTTAAAACTCTTATATTACTGTATTATTTCTTTCACATCTAAAACAATGTGCCATCCTTACATAAAATAATTTTTACAAAGGACCTATCCCGTACAATTTTTGATGTTCTCATAAACCTAGGAACTAACTGTCAACAAGTTAAAAAACATCGTGTGCATAAATAAATTTTGTGTATAATGTTTTATGTGATAATTCTATAATAAAAATTCTATAAAACAAACAAGATCAAAATCGTAAAATGAAAATAGAGAATGATAATAATGCCCTAAACATCTCTTCATATGGTCTGAAATGATTATCCACAACATATATTTAATAAACCTATTGCTTAGATGAACCAACAACTAACTGTCCACTGAAAAATGTCTAAAAAATCAAAAAATTTTTTTAATGATGAACCAACAACTAAATGTCCACTGAAAAATGTCTAAAAAATCAAAAAAAATTTTTAATCAATGTGAATGCCATGGACTAACTAATTTCCTAAAGGTGAGCTTGTCTCAGTTTTAAAACACTACTGATGTTCAGACTATCATTCATGCCGGGAAACCTAGTGCAATCCAATTTGAGTTGCCAGAATAACTCCCGGTATTCCAACTTGGTTTCCCAACTGCCCCGAGTATCTGGTGTGATCTGTTCCAAAATTACAAATTTTATGGTCATGTCTTTACAAACCAAAGAATGCTTGTAAAAAGCGTTGCTCTCCTTACCATTAGTAATGTCATTAAAGTGCTCATATACCCTTCTCCTGAAAACTCTTTCAGTCTTGCCCACATAAAAACTATGACAAGCCATACAACATCCAAGGTATACTACCCCTTTCACCCCACAATTAAAGTATCTCGTAGAAGTGAATCTAAACTTTCTTGAGGGAAGGTATAGATAGCTTTGGTTTAACATAGCATGGCATTGCCTACAATTCCCACATGCATAAGTGCCAAATTTCCTCTTGGAAATGTCTAACTTGTCATCCTGCTTAGCTTCTAAGAGTTCCTTTAAATTCATGTCTCTTTTCCTAACAAAGTGTTGAATTAATGGGGTGTGGGCTTTAGTGTCTTCCTGTAACCTAAGGATGGGCCAATATTTACAGATAATTTGTTCAATTTTATCCGAGTTACTGGATAAGGTGTGAACAAACTATTTTTTGCCTGAGAAGTGTCCATCTGTTGACTGTGAGACAACTTAGTTAACCCAGAACCCAATAAGGGGGGATATTTAACTCCTCTATGTTGACTCACTTCTAATACTAAACTCTCTATTAAACTTTCAGGGTAATCCTTTTCCATAAAGAGCTTCTTCAAAGTTGTAACTTCTTCCTTGAAAATGTCCTGAGTGCTAGACATACGTGAACCCCGGATCAATTGTCCCTTTACTATCCCCTTTTTTTGATAAAAGGGGTGTCCACTATGGTAATTAAGGTAGGCATTCGAAAAGGAATTCTTCCTATAGATTTTGGACTGCAAGCATTGATTAACGTAATCTTTAAAAAGGGTGACGTCCAGATAGTGCAGCCTGTCATTGTTAATCTTATGAGTAAACCTCAAAAATGGTGTTGTGTTGTTAATATACCCTAAGAAATCTAATAGGCTCTTCTCGTCTCCCTTCCATAAAATACAGATGTCATCTAAAATCTCTGGTAGTATATTATGTCCTGGTACCATGCACTTGTGAAAATGAAGCTCTTTTCCCAATGATACAACACAAGGTTGGCATAAAGAGAGGCACACGAGGCCCCCATTGCCACTCCTTTTTTCTGGCGATAAAATTCGCCATTAAAGTGCATAAAGTTGTTTTCTAGTACCAGCTCCATGAGTTCTAACAAAAGGTTCATTATTCCTGGACACAAACCTGATTCATTACTTAAATAATACC
Organism: Protopterus annectens; assembly: GCF_019279795.1. NCBI lineage: Eukaryota > Metazoa > Chordata > Ceratodontiformes > Protopteridae > Protopterus > Protopterus annectens. Next base: position 225,013,287 of record NC_056742.1, read on the forward strand.
CAAACCACTCTAAACCTGTCTGGTGTGGAATACTCGGAAACAGGTCAATGATGTCTACTGTGACCATAACTGTTTTCGGGTGAAAGGAATTTTGATCAATCCCCTTCAGGAAGTCCCAAGAATCCTTGCAAATGTGCTTTATTTTAGCTAGTTGTTGTCTCAATGAAAAATCAATAAATTTTGCCAAGGGTTCTGTAACACTTCCCTCCCCGGAAACGATAGATCTAAATTTAAGTGGGTCTAGTGACTTGTGGGTCTTGGGTATCCCAAAAAATTTGGGCAATCTTAGGTTTTTTGACAAAGAAATAATTGTAAAGTTGTTCATTGATCACATTTTGTAATAGATGATCCTGCAGCTGGTAATTTATTTTGGCATATGCTATATGAATCTCATTTTTTGAAACTAAGTCATACTATGCAGGGTCCTGCAACATGTCATGTATGAATGCTTCTTAGTCAATAGTGTACATCAGGACTGTTCCCCCTTTTTTGTCCGGCTTCATAACCCTACGTCCCTCTTTTCTCAGATGTTTGAGGAGTGCCAATTGATCTTCAGATGTATTATTAGGCACCTTAGTGTGGTTTTGTTGTTCAAGCTTCCTAATGTCATTCTCCACAAGTTCCTCAAATATTTGTAAGGAGGGGTGAGTAGGAGGGTTAAAGGTACTCTTCCTAGAGAGGGTTTTACTAGGATTCTCTTGTCCTTTAAAACACAAGTTTAAATTCAATTGTCTCAAAAACATTTTCAAGTCAATTAAGGTGTTAACCATGAAAGAAGGTCTTAAAGGGACAAAATGGAAACCCTTAGAAAATAAGTCAAAATAATTCTCAGTAAGTTCCAAGTCAGTGTAGTTGAAAATAGTGAAGTTATTCCTCCTAAATATTATTTGTCTTTCATCAAACTGATCAGGTGCTATCACAGCGTCCACTCTTAATGGTTCATTCAGTTCAAAGGGTGATTCCAGCTGTTGTGCTGGTCCCTGCGTCCCTTCCCTCTCCTTGGGGGAAACTGAAAATCCTGTGCCGAGGGTTTTCTATTTTTCTCGGCTATCCTTTCACTCCTTCTGACTATATACATTCCCCCATTTGTGGGTTGGTCAGACCTATTTTCCCCACCCTGTTCAATGAATACATTGTCATTTGCAATATTTCTCCTTCCCTTTATGTATGGAAGGGGGAAGGCTTTCCCTTCCCTGTATTCATCTAAATCCCTTTCCAGCTTCCTAATTTTCCGGTTCAAAACCTTATTACAATGTTGGTCAATTTCCATAAACAGTCTGTCATAATCTCTTTTAACGCTAGAGAATTTTTCATCTTTTACCATCCTCTCATTCAACCCATTCAAGTCTTTTAACAGGCTGTCTGCTTTTTTATTTATGCACACAATGTTTTTTAACTTGTTAACAGTTAGTTCCTAGGTTTATGAGAACATCAAAAATTGTACGGGATAGGTCCTTTGTAAAAATTATTTTATGTAAGGATGGCACATTGTTTTAGATGTGAAAGAAATAATACAGTAACATAAGAGTTTTAAAACATTTGTCTTTTAACAATTTTTCTTATAGAAGTTAATCACAAGTTAATCATTTAAGCAGTCATGTGATTTAATGGAGAGTATTTAATGATGTACATCACAGACTCGCTATTTCCTTGATAAAGCTCAGATTGACCCGAGTGAAAGCGCTTGGTGATCATTTGTTGTTTTATTTCTACTATAAAAGGTTAAAAAAGATCGAGCAGCCTTTGTATTTTATAGAGGCTAATTATCCATTTGCAAACTTGCTTCTGGGTCCTGCATTCCTGAGCTTTGCTGCTTCTTGGAATTGCATTTTACCTACATTGCCAGTGAGCATTAGTCTATGGTTGTTTGCAAACAGCTTGTCATGGTGAATACTGCTGCACTGAGAGTTATTTGAATTAATCTTCAGAAAACTGTTTTACACTTTTACTCTGTGGATGACAATTAGAATAAGATCTGATGAGGATCTATGTAAAACATGCATGAACAGATAGGCATATTACAAGGAATGGCAACTGGTCCTCTCTTACTTAATATCTATTGTAAGATTTACAGTTAGTAACTAATATGCTGTTTACTAAACATGTGCATTAATAATAACTATTTATGTATAGGAAAATAATAGAACTGCAAAAATATATTTAATTTTATGACTGGGCTAAAAGCAATGGCATGTGTCTAAATATAATCCATGCAGTGGCAAAGTTATTATCATTGTTATGGATTTTGATCTAAACCTTGAAGTTGAAAGTGAACTAATATCTACACTTTTACAATATATGCATTGCAGCTAGTCAGATGTTCTGCATTTCATTATTTTTCTAGTGTTATAAAAATTAATTTGGAATATAATATGCCCATACAGCCATCGCCAATTTAAAAAAGGAAAACAAATCTCCTTAGTTTATCAAAAAAACACAGAGTACACCAACTATACATTTTAATTGTAACATAGCAAAAGCCCATAACACAGAGAGACATTTAACTTGACATAACAACAAAGCATTTGATTGTCTTTGCATGCAAGTATGTAACAAGCAGAATAAAAAAAGTATAAGAACTGATATTTTTTGGGGGGTGTGATTACCAAACAGTAGTCATCCAACTGTGAGTGCATGAACACAGATGGGTAGTTGGCTATACTTAAAGTTGCATCTCTAAAGGTTTCTATGAACAAAAGAAAATATATATTTGTATTGGTATTTTATTGTAGAAATGGTTGAAAATTAAACGTTTGTTTTGTTGATGTCTACCTGTGACTGTGAAAAATGTTATACATATGTACATAAAATAAAATTTTCCAGTTTGACAGAGCTACTTATGAATACTGCTATATGTATTCAGGGAAACTTTTAATGAGGAGCATTGGACTGAAGACCCCAACCCCGGAAACTCAGTTTTAGCCAACCAAGCATTTAGCGAAAATATATTAAAATAAAACCATAAACTGTGGCAAATATTCAGTTTTATGTCAAATGCCCTTATGGTCAATAACACAAAATAAATTATTTTAGATGTACACTGTGGAGTACATGTCATATGCCAACATTTATGATAATTGTCTCCCTTAAGGATGACAGAATATAATCCAATAAGATATCTGATGGCGATCCTTATCAGCCCTTTTATCAGTCTATAATTGTTTAATTAAGAATTTCCAGGATCTGACTATTTCTGAAGTAGTTGCAGGTGCAATTTGCAGTGTCCATATCCACTGCATTTATAAAATAATGGTGAGTAGATATGCATACTTAACCATTTTCCTGCATGCAGTGGTATATCAACTGCAAATGTTTAAATACCAAATAAGATGCCTAACTCCACATATCATTAAATGTTTTATAACTCTAGAATTTATAATGAGTGCAGTTATTGTCTGAGCAGAATACTTTTTCAATAGCAGAAAGACCATAGCCCATCTTCAGGCAGTGACTAAGTGAATAATATCTATTGTATAGCAGCAGTAAGCATTTTTGTATAACTGAAGAGCATACATTTAGGAACTGTATCAGCTTAAACTGCTGGATGAAATGAGCTAGGTTATCATTGCCCCCATAATCCTGAATTCTTGTTCTACATGAGAGTACCAACACCTCATATGTGGGATCACTAGCCCTTTATGTTTAAGGGAATCTTTTGCCTCTGGCTACATTACACAGTATGCCTCCTCTTGCTTCTAAGTAGCCCTGTAGTGGGGCACTGTGATATCCCCAATCTGGGACAGTAATCAAGGAGCCTGAATCCTCACCACTGGCACTGGAGAGGGACATTCACTTGGAACAAAAATGGATATACCCAGTATTCCCAGGTGCAGCTCTCTGCATCAAGCACAATTTCCCTCAAAAGCAGACAGGGAACATGCTCTGTCCAGGGTCTGGGTTTCTCTATCTGTCCAGTTCCTGACTAAGACTCCCTACTAGCACAGCTATAGAGCTGCGACCTCAGTTGAGTGTCCAAGCCAAGTTTTCCACCACTTCCTCTGTGAATTCATGCCCCTACTCCAAACAGCTGACTCACACACTCTTTCAGACTTGATTTTGACACACACACACACACACATACTCACCTAAAAAAGGCTGGCACAGATTTACTACCTATGCCCCCTTCTTCCCAGACTATAAGGCAGTTGCACTGCCACCAGACACTCCAAAGCTAACTACTGTAAGACACGTGCTGGGGTGCACAATTATACTGACTGAAATTGATATTAATACAAGTGGCAATATTAACCAGACAGCAAGGCTTTCAGGAGTGGTGACAGTGCCACCGAATAAATATAAGCACTCTCAAAGGTTAAAATATTCTCTAAAGGACCAGCCACAATGAAAGTTTAAATATATTTAATAATAAAATCATAAAAGAACATGAAGATATTAGATATCGATTTACAATAAACACCAGAGTTTCAATCACAGGAAATATTAGAAAAAATGCAGGTGGACAGGTTCACACAGTTACTGAAAAACAACACTTAACTAATCTCACTGTATTTTCCTGACTGATCTAAAAATTATTATTCTTTGATTTCTTACTATAACAAGGCAAGATGAAGCAGGTGAGGGGCACTTCTTTGTCAGGTTACAAAAACAGACTGCTCTGAAACTGCAGTCTCACCTAGTATTAAACCTTATTTTAGTGATCAATTACAGAAGGACATCACATACATCTGGTCATCTGACTTCTGGTTTCCATGTGACCCCCCCCCCCCCAATTGCTAGAAACTGCCAGAATGTAGCACATATGTGTCAATAATGCACACACATAGAGCTTTGCTCAAATCTGTTGCAGCTTCTGGAAGTCATAAAACAATTTCAAAATTCTACCCTTCTAGAGTAGCAATTAGTTCACTACTAAATCCAATACAAAGGGCTTCCTAATGCTTACTTTCCCAGGCATTTGTCTCTGGCTGCAATCCGAACTGTAACAAAGAATCTGTATGGCCTAAATTAAGTAATTTAGTTTCTTACTATTTTTCAAAGTTCCAGTATTCTCTGTTACAATGTATACATTTAATCAGCTAAAATACAGTACAGTCTGATATACATGTATATTTCTTTTCTGTCCAGCAGGACACACTGTTGATATTTTTTATCACAAGCAACTTTACAAATACATTTTCAACACAAGCATCTATACAAATCAGTCTGATATACAAATGACATATAATGCTTTACAAAATTCTAGCTGGCTGTGCTGGCATATGTTATACATCCACTGTACTACTTTTCTTGGCATAGCTGGCAATATCTCAGATTGCCATAGGTACCTTGCAGTGTGGCAAGAAACATCTGAATGGAGTGTAAAACACAACACCATAGTGGTGGATATTGCCAACATTCTGTTTATATTATATTCCTTATTAATGAACAAAACAACCAATTTATTTTCTCATTAAAGAAAGGCTGTTGTAGACCTGCCTATGCTTACATTCCATTCTGGGTGTTTGTCTTATTATCTGAGTGATTCAGAAGGGGATATGTAACCCTTTAAGGTAAGGCATAACTGTAGTTTTCCTCAGTGTTTGCAATTCCTTTGGTGTACTGTGTAAAACATGACAGACTTTTACAAAAAAAGGGTGAACAATCACTGTATGCCATAACACGGTGTGAAGAGAACTGATTCCTAATGCACTGCAGTACAACTCCATGAAGGTTGTGGGACATGACCAAATTTAAAGAATCTTTTGAAAACAAAGTAATGAGTGTTTGAGTGGCATAAAACATCATCTTTCAAGGGAGTATCAATCCCATCTCCATGTATCCTATTTTGTACTGCCCCTTTCATATAAACTGCTTGTTGACTTTGGCCAGTTATAAACAATAAAAGGGATAGGGCAGTTACCTGACTACATAATGTGCAGTAGGTATTGTGGACATTTTCCCCACGGGGCAATTGTGAAAGACATTTATCCCCACACAAGCTTCTACAGCCATTTTCTTTAATACTGTACTTTTCGATTTACAGTATAGTCGAGTACTTGGGTGACAAGCTTTGCCAGATTATTAAACCTGTCTTAGATTCAATAGGTTATTTCATTAGATTGTAGGACGCACACACTAATGCCTCATGTCCTTTTGCCTGCAATCTTTTAATTTTATAATTAACTGAACACATGAATAAGTGACAGAATTTTATTCCATGATAGCTGTTGGTATGTCAGGCCAGCTGAGTGGTTTTTGTTATTTATATGTTAGCCCTGACAGAATGAGAGATTTAAGAATTACTGGAGCACATAGCAAAGCGATTAAGGTGCCATCTTTCTTGGCACACTACACCCTGTAAGAGCATGATAATATAGACTTATGAAGACAGGCTAAGACATTTAAATCCTTAACTGTTGAGCATTTTCAAAGGTATGTCCCTGGAATAATATTTTGGTGACTTTTGCTGTTAGTGTATCTTCTAAACAGTTCAGCATTTTTTCATAAAATTTTCAGAATATTTTTCTAGAATAGGTGTACAAAATAGTCTTACACCGAGTTCCTACTTGTAATGAATACGAATCGACTCCATGTTGAATTTTACAGAAAAAAAAAAACTCAGCATCTTTAAAAAACTTATTTTTTAAACAGAAATACATACTGTTTTAAGGCTGAAAGGTTTTGACTACAATTGCAGCAAAAAGGGACCATAGAGAATCTCAGTGACATCACCTACTACTGTGGGGCACCACCACTCTCCCCTCATTACATAGACATTCTCTACATACCCCAGTGAAAATTTATGATCACTATTCAGGCATCTAGAATAGATTTAAATATTACTAGGAAAATGTTCTGTATTCCACGAACCATGTACACTTTTGTTTGGGTATCTCTCATGCTGTTTGGTGGTGTTGATGTGGTGATATAGGTTTATTTCTCTAAAACAGGCACTTGCTTTATTACTAGCTATATTTACATAAATGAGTTCAAAGATTACTGGGTTGTTTATAGCATGGAAACTAAGCAGAAAATACATCTCATGACTCTGTATGACACTGAGTAAAGAGACATGGCTTTAGTTTATCAGAGAACTAGGGATACTGAAAGTTAGATCATTTTGGAGAAGAAACTTGAGGACTTACAGGCTGATTTAGGTACTTAGTGAATGCATGACAAAATATGCATTATATTCAAAACTGGATATAATAAGTAATGAATGCTGCTGGACTATAACTTCTCTGGACCATGATGGAATACCATGAAGGATATTTTCTGCAAAATAGAAGAATTTTCTAATTACCACTGAGCTGCAGTGGTCAAGGGGTAGTATATACATATGTACTTCAGTTCATGATCACTTTGTCGAATTTAAGTGGATCATTATCTAAATGGTATGCAGTAATGATGCTAGATTTAACAATGGAAACTATGCAGCATTTCTTGATGTTGAGCATACACCTATAATTAGTGCACTGAGCATTTTTATTTGTTCCAGCTCCTGCTGGAGAATTAGATTATTAGAAAGGGGTTTGATAACCATCTCAGTGACAATGATCAGTAGCAAACCTAGTGAGCACTATAGACCTTTGAAATGGACTTTTATGTCACAGACTATATACCGAGGAGGAAGGAAGGAAAGCAGGACAGGACAGAGCCTTGTGTGACACTATTGTTGACATTTTTTTTAATTTGTCACGAACAATTGATATTGGCATGGCTTCTCTCAGGCAATCAATTGACAGTCCAGCAAACTATGTATGAGTTAATGTTGAGATGTACAGTTTGTCAATAATTCCAGCATGGCGGCTAGTGTCAGAAGCCATGGCAAGGTCCATATAAACAGGGTAGGACTATATGCTCCTTACCCCTGGCCTTAGTAACTGTTTCAAAAAACTATCCCAGATTAAAAGGCATGGTCTGCCTTTCACAAAGCTGAGTTGAATTGTATCTAGAGATATAAGAATAAATATATCATTGTTTTATTAATTCGGCTATAATACAGTCCATAGCATTGCAAATAATACGAGTGAGACTAATAGGTTTTTGATTCCCAGGTTCAGCAGATAGACCATCTTCATGGAATCACACAATAACCTCCTTTCTTAATACCTGGGGACATAATAAGCGGACAGACTCATGCTAATGAGTTGATGGAGGGATTTTGCTAGGTGGGACATTATGCTTCTCAGCAGACATCCAGTAATTGTCAGGACCAATGAAAGTATTATTTATTTTATTTTTTTTTTAATTTGGGATACTCTGAAGTTAGAATCGTGACTACAATTGTAAATCTAAGAGGATTTCACACACAATAGATGCAGGATAAATCCACAACAAGGTGTTGGCACTTTTGCTAATGGAAAGGACAACCTATAGATCATGCTTCCTAATGATGTAAAGCAATATTGTCTACAAACGTAAAAAGTATTTAATTCTACACTGGGCAAAAATATGGACAACTTAAAATATATGCAATTTTTTCTTTTCACTGATTAAATCCTATTAAAATACTTCATAATTAATGACTGAATGTGTTGCATGCCTTGTATTCTCTGTTTTCCTGTTTTCAATATGTCAGTGCTACTGTCCATTGATGTATAGAAATGATGCCATACTGTGCATGTCACACTACATGTGAGGTGCCACTTTGGAGTGCAGATCACATACTATTGTTGTATAATGCATTACTTATTGTACACATAT